>NW_026058533.1:0-28267 GCF_023721935.1 Panthera uncia
ATTTCTATTTTGTTAAGGTAGCGCGTGTGTGTGTGTGTGTGTGTGTGAACTACCCTGGATAATTAATTATAAATAGATTTTCTCTTGACTGTCACTCCAAGGGCCTTCTGCCAAAAGGGCTTTAATCCAAAGCCACCAACAGACCCACACTGGAGACACTTTTAAGCAGGCAGTCACATCAGTTCCCTTTGGGATCTGCCTACTCTCCCTGTGGGAATGGCCCATCTTAGCCCTTTCTGTATGTGTCTCCTCCCTAAATGGAAAGGAAGATACGTAAAAATGTGGGAATAAAGGGTGTTGTCCTCACTCCAGCATGAGCCCTACTCTCATTAAGGGTTCTCGGCTTTATACTGATGAACCCTCCAACATCATCTTAAAGAACCAGCATGGCTTCCCACCAGGCCGGCTGGAGGTACTCACAGGAAGGAAGCAAGCAAGTGATGGAGTCTGGCCCACTAAATACATTTTAAGAAAATGCTGTATTCATTTCTGCTCAATACTACTTGTAAGTCCATGATACTAATTCAGTGGCCTCAGAAAAAGTGAATCGCTTAGTCCAGTTTTCTCTGTACTTCTGAAGGATTATTCAGCAGGAGATAGGTGTCCATTGTATCAACATGACACTTTCATCGGCCCAAAAATGAACAATTCCAGATAGTAGACAACAAAGCATAGCCAAGACTACCAAAGGAAAGGCTCAGAAGACTTCCAGAGGTAGTAGGATTTGAGCTGTACCTTAAAGAATAGATTAAAAATAGAGTGATTAAAAGTATATTTGTGTGTGTGTGTGTGTGTGGTTAATAGCTGGCTTTAAAAAGCCTGGACAGAAGCTTTCAGACTTTTTTTTTTTTTTTTAATTTTTTTTTCAACGTTTTTTATTTATTTTTGGGACAGAGAGAGACAGAGCATGAACGGGGGAGGGGCAGAGAGAGAGGGAGACACAGAATCGGAAACAGGCTCCAGGCTCCGAGCCATCAGCCCAGAGCCTGACGCGGGGCTCGAACTCACGGACCGCGAGATCGTGACCTGGCTGAAGTCGGACGCTTAACCGACTGCGCCACCCAGGCGCCCCAGAAGCTTCCAGACTTTAAAATGTCCTCTCATCCCACAGAGAACACCCATCTAACAAACTCATCTGGTCCTATAGTCCAAGCTAGCTTTGTGTTTAAACCAAAGGAATTGTATTGAATTACACATTAAATGTATTGGTAGAGTTAGGAAATTAGCCTTTTCCATCAAAAATTAGAGATGGGGGTGGGGAGGAAGACTGCTAGATCCAACATGTGGAAGAAACATGTATATTTACTAAGATCTCTGAGTCAGATCTTCAGCCTCTAAAACTGTAGATGGAAAACTGTTTTCTTGTGATACTTTAACTGATTCCTTAGAAATGAAAGAGAAAAGTTAAAGTCACTGATCAGTGCCTGGAGACGTGAATTTCTTGGATCCTCTTAGGGCACGCAGCAGGAGGGAGGCTGATACGATGATGGAGGTGAACCTATTCATCGTCATGTTCAGGATGTAGAGAAGAGTCCCCTCAACCTATTTGTCAACTCAGCATGCCACTCACAAGTCACTTTGATTGTAAGTCTGTGTCTTCCATGATACCAAACAGCTGGTAGAAACCAAAGAAGAAAATAGCTAATGTCCAGATGTTTAGCCTGTGCTCATGCAGGCAAACACCTGTGCACCAACCTAGTATTTCTATCCAGATGTGTGATGCTGTGTGCTCTGATCCTCCCGCTATACGCTTCATTTCTTCCTATTAGCCAACATGAAGCCCAAATTAGATTAAAATTCGATTTACCTCCAAGTTTAGGCTTTAATTAAACAAAATAAAGGAATTCTAGGAATCCATAATATGGTGAGTCATGTTTTCTGTGATAAAAATGTGAAAGACTCCTAAGTTTAGAAGAGCAGAGTAAGGACATACCCACCCAACCACCTTCTGTCAAAATCCGCCAAGAAATTTCAGGGAGAATAGGTAACAGAAATGTATGTCCATCACTAGGAAACTAAGTGGTATCCATACCCACAACATATAAACAGATTTTGGAAAGAGGAATAACAAAGAGCAAGGAGCAAAGTCCAAGCAAAGAGAAGGAACATCAGACCTTAACGCCTGCAAAGAGAGTTGGAGGGATCTCTATGGGAAGTGAGCTCATTTTCCATACAGAACCCAGAAAAGATACCGGAACAGGAAAAAACTGGGCAGGGGCAGCAGGATTAAATTAAAAGTCCAAATAAGGAGCAGTTAGATCCCTACAGTTATCCACCCTTATGTCACCAAACAGTGACATATAGACAGCCTCAGCAGAAAACCAACTGTTCCCCCGACAGTTTGCCTCAGTGAAGGCCACCAGTGTATTAGCTCATGCCCATAGAACTCCTGGTGGGGTCAGCATTTTGGTACCTTAATCTTAAGAGTGAACACTTTAGGGCGCCTGGGTGGCTCAGTGGGTCAAGCGTCTGACTTCAGCTCAGGTCATGATCTCACAGTTTGTGAGTTCGAGCCCCACGTCAGGCTCTGACAGCTCGGAGCCTGGAGCCTGCTTTTCCTTCTCTCTCTGCCCCTCCCCAACTTGTGCTCTGTCTCTCTATGTCTCTCAAAAAATAAATAAATGTAAAAAAATTTTTTTAATTAAAAAAAGAGCGAACACTTTAACATAAGTGAAACACTTTAACACAGTGAAAACAAACAGAATAAAGAATTCCTGCAGCAAAGATGATGCAGGAAAGGAAACTTAAAAAAAAAACAACTTTCATTAACATCATTAAGGATGTGAGAAAAGATATTGCCTGTATAAACTAGGAGCAATGATATAAAAAGGAACCATTAAAGAACCAGAAAATGTTCCTAGGAATTGAAAATAAGACAGAATTTTAAAAATTTTATAGAATAATTGGAAGATAAAGTCAAACAGATGTCACATAAAGTGTAATAAAATAAGAGAGAAATGGAAAATAGGGGAAAAAAACGAAAAATGGGTGTTCAATCAAAGAGATCCAATATCTAGTAGAAATTCCAGAAAATGAAAATTAAGATAACAGTGGACAGAAAATTAGTAAAAGCATAAGAACATCCCTCAGGACATTTTAAGGAACATGATTTTCCCAATTTAAAAAGCACCCCACTGTCTAGCACAATATGTGAAGGAAGATATGTGCAGATCTGTATCAAGTTTATCATCACAATAAAGAACTAAAAAGACAGTTTGGTAATGAAAAAGTAACAAGGACTATACTTGACTTCCTACAGCCAGCAACCAGAAACCTGGACAAAACATGAAAAACAACTGTTTTCAGGCATTGAGGGTTACACAGGACTAGAACCCTTAAGGAAAAGGAAACAAAAAAGTGAGCACTGTGCTGTCTGTTGGAGGCAATTTCCACACCGCAGTTACAGTGATGTGGGGGGTGGGGGATGGGGGGAGGAGGGGAGCAGGGAGCGGGGCAAACAGAACAGAACCAGGAAAAGGAGTAAGGAAACAAATAGGGGAGGTCAGAGAGGCTGGGGGGCTGGGAGTTGTGAGACAGAGTTCTCAAAAAAGAGCTAGTTATATAGAAAACAGGTCCAGAAATTTGTATGGTCCCCTTTAGTGTTTGCTGAGTATTGAACCAGGCATGTGGAAACCAATACTCCAAAATGCTAGACAAAGAATGACTGGCAAACTAAATATTCACAGAGCTCACACAGACCTTGGCATTGACCAAATCTCCAACAGGCAGAATGGAGAAGTCTTACTGATCATCCAAGGCATTTATGCCTCTTAGGTAAGGCTGAACAATCCCTGGAGTAAAGGCTATTTTCTGTATGTCTTAGCAAAGCTTAAAAACAAGTCTTAAAGGGATAAAGCTGATATGCAAGTAAAACTGCTTGCTCAAGCAAAGCCAAAAACTTATTAAGGTAAGACAAAAAAGCAAAATCCAGACATTCAACAACACAAAATACACAATGTCTACAATCTAATTAAAAATTACTAAACACGTCAAGATGTAAGAAAATATGACCCGTAATCAAAGGGAGAAAAAAACTAAGCAATAAGAACAGACACAAATAAAAGCCACAGATGGTGGAACCAGCAGATAAGGATTTTTTGAAGCTATTATAATTGTGAACACATACTTAAAGGAAAATATGAACCTAAAGAGGAAATACACGGGAGATATGAAGAAGAATCAAACGAAATTTCTAGGATAGAAAGAAAGTTCACCTAGATGAACCCAGACCCAGACCTTGGCATCCAAATCCATTCTCCAATAGAAGAAACCAGGGCTCCTTGTAAAAATGACAAGAGTCTAGGGCTGAGGCAGGGAATATACAAGATGAGCCTGGTGCCAGAAGGTAAGGATGTCCTCAAAAAATAAAATGATGGAGATATGTCAAAGGGACACAGGAGCCAAAAGAAAGCCCTATATCTGAACAATTTTAACAAAACAAAACAAAAAACGAAGAAATACTGGATTATAACAAAAGTATAAAATAAATACCTATGAGTCCGCACAGACACAAATCAATGATAAATAAATTAATGCAAATAACTCATATAGAAGAATTTGAAATAATTTTATGTAGTTACTTCTCCCTCAGAGACGTAGGGCATAGCTCTTACCCCTTAAGTGTCTTCCTTCCAATGAGTACAGGATGGAAATAAGGGGGGAAAATAACTCTATAGTGGAAAAAACAGGAAACCACTACCTCAGTCAGGTGATCAAAATTACCATCAAGGGTGATAAGTCATGTTGATAGCATATACTCTTAATACGATGTGATGAGAATGGCACTTTACCTCTGTGGTCTTCCTCTCCAAAACCTATAACTCCAATGTGGCAGGCAAAATAATGGCCCCCAAAATGTTCACCTTTCAAAGCCCAGAACCTGTGACTATATTACCTATGACTTTACAGATGAGATTAAGGATACAGACTTTAGATGGAGAGATTAGGGGCGCCTGGGTGGCTCAGTCGGTTAAGCAGCCGACTTCGGCTCAGGTCATGATCTCGTGGTCTGTGAGTTCGGCTCAGGTCATGATCTCGCGGTCTGTGAGTTCGAGCCCCGCGTCGGGCTCTATGCTGACAGCTCGGAGCCTGGAGCCTGCTTCGGATTCTGTGTCTCCCTCTCTCTGACCCTCCCCCGTTCATGCTCTGTCTCTCTCTGTCTCAAAAATAAAAACGTTAAAAAAAAAATTTTTAGATGGAGAGATTATCCTGGATTACCTGGCTATACCCAATCTAATTGTAGGAGTCCTTAAAAGTGGAGACCCTCTCCTGGCTCTGTAGTCAGGAGACAAAGAGAAAGATGTGACAGTGGAAAAAGAGTCAGAGGTATGGAAGGGTCAGAGAGCTGCTAGGTTTGTAGATGGAGGAAGAAACCACCAGCCAAGGAATTGTAGACGGCCTCCAGAAGCTGCAAAAGACAAGGACACAGAGTCTCCGAAGAGCTGCCAGGGAGGGTCACAGCCATGCTGACATCTTGATTTGGGTCCAGGGAGACCCATGTCAGACTTCTGACATCCAGAATTGTCAAGAAATACATTTGTGCTATTCAAACCACTAAATCTGGAGTAATCTGTTACCACCGCATTAAAGAACACATACATTAACTCTAACCATGAGAAAAAAACATCAGACAATCCCAAACTGAGCAGCATTCCACAAAATACCTCATCAAAACTGTCGAGATCATCAAAAACAAAGAAAGTCTGAGAAACTATCACAGCCTAGATGAGGTTAGGGAGACATGACACGTGTGATGGTTTAACGTAATAGGACCTGTAATGTAGTATCTTAGATGGGAAAAAGGACACTGGATAAAAACTAAGGAAATGTGAATGAAGTATGGACTTCAGTTAATAGTAATGCATCAATGTTGCTTCACTATGTAACAAATGTACCACAGTAATAGAAAAGGATATTAACAAGAAGGGAAACTGCATAAGGAGTGTACAGGAACACTCTGTACTATCTTTGCAAATTTTTTGTAAATCCAAAAATCTTCTAAAATAAAAGTTCTTTTAAAAAATATTCACTGGGTAGGATTAGCAGCAGCAGTTTAGGTACAGAAGACAAGGCAATATGAAATCATAGCAATAAAACCTATCCAAAATTAAGCACAGAGATTTAGAAAAATACTGAAAGAAGAAATAAACAGGGACCGAGTGATCCTTGGGAAAATGCAAAGCAATCTGACACATGCATAACTGAAGCCCCAGAAAGAGGAGAAGGGAGGCCAGAAAAAAATTTTTGAAGAAATAATGACCCCCAATTTTCTAAGTTTGATGAAATCCACAGATGTAAGAGACTCAGCAAACCCTAAGGAAAACAAACAAAAAAACACAGTAAAGCATATTATAATCAAGTTCTGAAAACACATGATAAAGAGAAAAATCTTAAGATTCATATTACATAGAAGAAAAATGTTATGTAGAGAAGAACAAAAATAAAGAAGAAAGCAGACTTCTCATCAGAATTTTGCAAGCCCAGAAGGCAACGGTACCAGTTAGTAATCAGATTGATGAATTCAATATAAAAAGCAGCAAAAGCATAATTAAACAATTGGAACTACAACTAAAAAGCTTCTGCACAGCAGGAAACCATCCAGAAAATGAAAAGGCAACCTACTGAATGGGAGAAAATAATCACAAATCATATCTGGTCAGAAGCTAATATCTAAACTATATAAAGAATTCCCATAACTCAATAGAAAAATAAAATCAAGCCCATTTAAAAATGGGCAGAAGATCTGAACATTTTCTTCCAAAGAAAATACACATATGGACAACAGACACGTGAAAAAATGCTCTACATCATTAATCATCAGGGAAATGCAAATCAAAACCACAATGAGATATCACCTCACACTCGTTAGGATGGCTAGTATTAAAAAGACAAGAGCTAACAAGTGTTGGCAAGGATGCATAGAAAAGGGAACCCTGGTGCACTGCTGGTGGGAATACAAACTGGTGCAGCTGCTCTGGACAACAGTTCAGTGGTTCCTCAAAAAATTAAAAATACACGAGCACTGGGTGTCATACATAGGGGATGAATCACTGGAAACTACTTCCGAAGCCATTATAGCACTATATGCTAACTTGGATGTAAAATAAATACATACATACATACGTACATACATACATAAAAATTAAAAAAACAAACATCCAAAAAAAAAATTAAAAATACAGGGGCACCTGGGTGGCTCAGTCCATTGGGCATCCAACTTTCGATTTCAGCTCAGGTCATGATCTCATGGTTCCTGGGTTCGGCCCCCACATCTGGCTCTGTGCTGACAGTGCGAAGCCTGCTTGGGATTTTCTCTCTCCCCCTCTCTGTCTGCCCCTCCCGTGTTCTCTCTCTTACTCTCGCTCTCAAAATAAATAAATAAATAAATAAATAAATAAATAAATAAATAAAACTTATTTGAAAAATTCAAAATAGAACTACCGTATGATCCAGGAACTCCACATCTGGGAATTTATCTGAAGAAAAGTAAAACAAACTCAGAAAGGTATGTAAACCCTCAGGTTCATTGCAGCATTATTTACAATAGCCAAGATACGGAAACAACTTAAGTGTCTGTCAATGAATGAATAGATGAGGAAATTATGGTACATATACAATGGAATACTATTTATCCACTAAAGAGAATGAAATCCTGCCATTTGCAACTACACGGATGCACCTCGAGAGCATTATTGTAAGTGAAATAAGTCAGACAGAGAAGGAAAAATACTATATGATCTCTCTTATATGTGGAGTCTAAAATAAAACAAAAAGCAAGCTCATAGATACAGAGAACAAACTGGTGATTGACAGAGTCATGGTATGGGAGTTGGAAGACATAGGTGAACTGTTCTTTGTTTGTTTGTTTGTTTGTTTAAATAAATAAAGTGACATTTTAAAAACCAGAAAATGGAAATCAAAAATTTTTAAATGATATTGTAAGACAATAAGAAGAAAATATCTTGGAATGGGTAAAATCAAAATCCTGGAAATCATCAAATAAAAAATTAATAAATTTAACTACATATAAATATTTTTAAATTCAACAGGAAAAAATATGAACAAAATAATAAGACAAATAGCAAACTGAAAACAAATATTTGCAACATATAAAACAAGGTCTTTATGAAATAGAAAATAAGTAAGATTTCTTCCAGTCTACTTAGGAAAAGATAAAAACTCCAATAGAAAATTGGCATATGCATAAACAGATATTTCAGAGAAAAAATGGGTACTTGATATGTAAAAACAGCTCCAGCTGCAGCTATAATTAAATAAATGATCATTAAAATAAGAATTTTTCATGAATGATCTTGGCAAAGATCAAAAGACCCGATAGGAAATAATTTTTTGCAAGTTCAAGGTAAACAGATGCTCTTACACACCGGCTGTAGGACAGAAAAGTGGTTGCAACCCCTTTGGAGGGCGACTTGATGATGTATACCTTAATGTAAACTTCATGTACCCTTTAATCCAGCATCTCTGGATATGGATATTCATTGTATTACTATCTCGGTAGATATAAACTAGGGCATGTGGTACTCAAGGCAGTATTGTTATTAATATAAAAACACTAAACAATCTAAAACTTAAAAAATAAAAGCATGAACACAAAACTGGGGTGAACACAAAACTCAGAACTCAGTTAAAAAGACAAGATTTACTTACTAGAATCAATTAGGAAATAATTCTAGGGCAATGTATCAACCTGCACGTTGCATGGAGGCCAATTATACTGCCGATCCCCTAGAGTAACCTTTTGAAAGAGACAGAGTCCACTGTCATAATGGGTTAAATAGCGGCCCCCAAAAAGGCATGGTCATGTCCTAACACTCCAAACCTGTGACTATGATCTTATTAGAACCTGGGCCTTTGCAGACATGGTTAAGGATCTTGAAATGAGATCATTTGGGATTACCCCGGTGGGCCTACATCCAAAGACAAGTGTCGTAATGAAAGACAGAAGAGGAGAAGACCCACGGACAGAGCAAAAAGTATTGTGAAGACAAAGACAGACTGCACCACTTGTGGTACAAAAGCCAAAGAATGCTGGGGGCACCCGAAACGGAAAGAGGCAAGGAAGGATTCTCCGGCAGGGCCTTTGGAGGCCAAGAACTATGGTCATTTTTATGCTCCCACCATATATATAATATGACTAACCATGGGTTAACCACCTCTGCCTTTCAAGGTACGCAAAATCAAAGAGATGTAGGAGCTTTCACCCTCAACTGTCTACGTTATCTCGTTTAATACCCAGATTCTGGGTTGGTTAGAGCGTTATCGTGCTTCATCCCAACTTTATGGGCCTCCGTGGTCCCATGTGGGGTTCTGGGTGATTTGTCCCCTTTCCGAGTTGACAAGTTGTCAATATCAGACAAATTTCTGACTCTTTGGCATTTTTCATATCTTTATTTCTATTCAATGCCAGGAAAGATCAAGAGATTGGGAGAAAATGGAATGGCACACACAGACTAGTTTTTGCTGTGTTTTTTCTCTCTATACCTACAGACAGTTTTTTAAATGTTTTTGATATATGAATACTTTTAATGAGGACAACTAAATAGATGACATGTGTTTTCAGGGCAACAATAAGGCCATCGATCTTGAGACCTTAATCAGCAAAAACATTTTAGCTGTTTCATGTGGCTCAACAAAAATATGAATACACACACGCCAACCACCCCCGTACCTACATGTCCTATCACTGAGTCATTAACAAAACATGAACGTTCACTTTCATGATATGATCGGATCGATTTTTCATAGAATGACCCGTTTTTATGAGAGACTTAGGCCAAACCAATATTCCCAGCTTTTTGACCACCAAAGAAGGAAGGACGTGTACAGAACTAGAATTTACTGAGTACATACTACGTACCAGGCCCCTCTGCTAGATGCTGAAACACCCTATCATCCTGACAGGTCATTCCCTTTGAGGTTGAGGATCGAATTCCGTTTTGGTATTTTACCATCTCTGCCTGGTCTGCTGGAGAAGGTGCCTTCCTGTTACCTCTGCTTCTCCTTTGGTTTCCTGACAGTCCATTCTGGACTCAGATGCACCCGAGTGTTATTAAAATAGATCCTGTCGCTTTCCTGCCTAATCCCCTCCAGGCATTTCCCATAGCAATTAGAATAAAATCCACCCTCCCTTCAATGGCCTACAAAACCTCTGCATGCGGTCTGGCCCCTCACCTACTTAGCTCTCTCACTTCATCTGGGACTACCTTCTCTCCCACTCACTCACTCACTCACTGTGCCTTAGCGCAGGGGGTGGCAAACTTCCACTGGCAAACAGCTGGCCACCTGCTCTTGAACAGCCCCTGAGCTAAATACGGTTTTTACACATTTACAAGGTTGGGAAAAAATCAAAAGAAGAACAATGTTCTGTGACACGTGAAAATGATACGCAATTCCAATATCAGGGTCCATAAGTAAGGTTTTCTTGGAACGGAGCCATGCCTATTCGTGTATGTCTTATTCAGGGCGGCTTTCAAGCTACAAAGGGCTGAGTAGCTGCAATTAAGACTGAACAACTGGGGGTGCCTGGGTGGCTCAGTCCGTTAAACGTCTGACTGGCCTCAGGTCATGATCTCCTGGTTTGTGAGTCTGAGCCCCGCCTGGGGCTCTCTGCTGTCAGCACAGAATTCTCTTCGGATCCTCTGTCCCCCTCTCTCCCTGTCCCTCCCCGGCTGGTGCTTACTCTATCAAAATAAATAAACAAAAAGACGGAACAGCTCACCTATTATTTATTTACTAGGCGGTCCTTTGCAAGAAAAGTTTGCTGAACCCTGCTTTAGTCACACCTTTCTCTTTCTAAGACTTGCCCTGTTCATTCTTTCCTCAGGGCTTTCTATTTCCTGTTCCCTCCTCCCGGAATGTGCTCCAGCTCCTACATGGTTGGTTTGTTCTCATAAGTTCTCATTATCATGGACAAAACCCGCAGAAAGTCACGTACCATTAGATTGTATCTCTCACCTGGGAAAGGGCCAGTCTCCGATCCCTGGATAGAGAGCCTGGATTTGAGTTTTGTTGTTTGGTTTTTTTCCTATCTGGAAGCAGCAAGGAAACGGAATAAGCAGCTTTCTGGGGGCTCTGAGCTCCATCGACATGGTGATTCCCTCTGCAGTCAGTGTGAATGATGGCCCTCATCTGTCGCAGCCAGGATTCTAAGTAGCTGGGGGAGAGACCGTGTGTCCCATCTTCCAGCCTCGAGGGAACGAAGGAGGCTTCAGAGACTCCTCTGGTGCCGTGTGGGCCACACCTCCATCCCAATATAGCCAGCAGAGCAGGTACACAACCCAGAATTCTTGGTGTAATTTGTAGACGTGGAAATGCAAAGAAGGAGTTAAAATAATATCTTCACTAGCTTGCAAAGATATTACGGCACGCTGGTACACAGGAGACAGCAGCCCCCTGGATGACAGGTAAATAACTTCAGTATTCGGTGTAGTCAAAGCGCACGGATCTTAGATCAAGGGACCCCCCCATCTCTTCACATCAGTTGCAGGACAGGACAAGTCGTTGGCCCGCTCTGAGCCAGCTTCCCCTTCTGTAAAATATCAACTTGCCTAATCCTCTTTCAGGTTCGTAAGGATCAAAGGAGAAAACATTTGTCACACTGCTTCGCCAACTAAATCTTACAGAATAGCAAGTATTTCAGGAGCCCTCTCTGAACCCCCTAGAACAAGACAGCATCTTCTGCTTCATAAATCCCACGGGGACAACTCTCACCGTCTCGTGCGTATTTTACGCCTTTTTAATTAAATTGATATGTCCTTAAGTGTCTCATGTTGTGCTTAAAATAGATAAAGAAAAGATGCATATGAGACTTGAGGGCGAGTCGGGGCTGAAAGTGCAAATACGCTGTGTGAGATTCAGGGGGCAGTCTGCCAGAGGTGGAGATAAGGAAGGGAGATTCTGAAAAGGAAAGCCACAGAGATAACAGATCAAGGTCAAGTGGGGAGAGAAACGCACGATACCTTCTCTCACATTTATGTGGCAGTTTTAATTTAAACACAATATATTTCTCAAAGCACTTCGGCGAAGGGGGCGTGCCTCGGGAACCGTTTCAGTGTAACTGAGTTACCGAATGCCAAGGGGAGCCTTCCCACGGAACCAAGGGAACCTTCGAATTGGCATTTAGAGGAAAATGCAATAAATCCATACACGGGGCGGGGGGTGGGGGGCAGTGCTGGGCCAAGAGCTGGTTTTAACACAAACCCGTATGTCTGCCACAGCCTGTGTGAGGGCCCCGTCCCTGGAGTCGGGAGACGTGGGTCCGAGTGGACACTCCGGCCGTGTGAAGCTGCCCTCTGGGAGCCAGCTTTCTCGGCTGTGAAACTGGGACAACACGTTCTATGGTTCAGGGTTGTGGGGAGGAGACAGAAGCACGTAAAGCTGTTGCTCCTTTCCAAAGGGCCGGGTCGGTGCCTGTACAGATGTACGCCTCGTTAAAATCATACCTTCGCTAGGTTGCAAAGACACCAGTGTCAAAGCATAGCCAGGTACCAGAAGCCGATGAATCCCGTCTGAGGTCCTGGAGATTATTCGCGAGAGGAGCACTGCAAGAATAGACGGAATGATCTGCTTCTTCAGGTGCCAAGGGCGCAGTTGGGGACCTTCGCTCGCCTGAGGAGCGAAGGGTCTGGAGTCTGCCTGAGACAATCCGCACGAAGGCCAGTGCCACAGGAATTGTTCAGCACGGGACCCCAGGCCTAGGGAAAGAGCCCCGATTGTGGTCAAGAAGGGAAGCCAAACCCCGAGCTGAAAAAGCTGAGCCGAGCACCGGGCTGGAAAGGTAAGAGCAGGCCACCACCCAGGAGAGACCTGAGCAGGTACACACAGAGATGGCTGAGGAGGGAGGGCAGCGCCGGGGTGCGGCAGGGGGCTCGCCCTTCCACTGCCACTACAGACCCAGCCGACGGGGCAAGGTCAGTAACCCTTATCACCCACCCGCACCCACACCCGCCCACACCTTGCCGGACGGACCCTCGCTCAGCTGTCTGTCACACCCCAGCGGCGTCCACAGCCCTGCTCTTTTCCTCACCTGGAAAGAACAAGAGAACAAAGTGGCAGCAGAGGTTGGGGCAGGTGAGAGGCTGCTCACCCTGCCGGCAGTGGTAAGTGAACAAGGAAAAACTCCAGGCCCCCGGCAGCCCGGAAGGTCCGCCTGGTAGAGACGGAAGGGGCAAGTTCATGCATCCAAAGCCAATCCTCTCATCCAGCTTCCAACCCCACTCCCTCGGCCCGCATCTCTACAACAACTCACCAGGCATCTTTAAAGGCTTAGAGGCGGTGACAGACCAACTCCACAGACCTGGGGCCCAGCTCGGGCACCCGCAACCCCCCACCTCACCTTCCCCTCCTGAGCACCAGCACCGACCGGCAGATAAGATTAGCACGTGGCAGCTCGATATTACCAGCCGATGGAGAGAAGACAATTTTGGATTCCCAACAATGCATAAAACAATGGGGGGTGTAAATGCTAGACATTTTTCAAGACGTTGTGTAATCTTTCATACAGACGTACTTTGCGAATTTCCAAGAAAATACAGCACGTAGCATTCCTCGAGCTTTCTTGTGCCATTCCAGAATGTCATCAGCTGAATCATGTCCCCTTCCAAAGGCATATGTTGAAGCCTGAACCTCTGGCACCTCAGAATGTAACTGTATTTGGAGATAGGGCCTTTATTTATTTATTTTTTTTAAGTTTCCTTACCTATTTCGAGAGAGAGGGAGAAAGAGTGTGAATTGGGCCAGGGGCAGAGAGAGGGAGAGAGAGATGATCCCAAGCAGGCTCCACACTGCCAGCACAGAGCCTGACATGGGGCTCGAACCCATGAATCCTGAGATCATGACCGGAGCCGAAATCAAGAGTCGGACGCTTAACCAACTGAGCTACCTGGCACCCCTCCAGACAGGGCCTTTAAAGAGGCAATTAAGTTAAAGTGACTGATGTCTTTATTTATTTATTTTTAATTTTTTTAACGTTTATTTATTTTTGAGACAGAGAGAGACAGAGCATGAACGAGGGAGGGGCAGAGAGAGAGGGAGACACAGAATCGGAAGCAGGCTCCAGGCTCTGAGCCGTCAGCCCAGAGCCCGACGTGAGGCTCGAACTCACGGACCGCGAGATCGTGACCTGAGCTGAAGTCGGACGCTTAACCGACTGAGCCACCCAGGCGCCCCTAAAGTGACTGATGGCTTTATAAAAAAGAGGACATTAGAACACAGACAGAGAAAGATACCAAACAGGTCCATGCACAGAGATGACCATCTGAACACAAAGCGAGAAGATAGTTATTACAAGCCAAGGACGGAGGCCTCAGAAGACACCAACCTTGCCAACAGCTGGATCTCAGACTAAGCTGAGACTATAGCTAGGCTGGAACTAAGTTTCTCGGAGGAGGTTTGCAACCCTGGGAAGGCGGAAGTGACATGGCGGCCATGGTTGTAGCAGAAGGTCCGCACTGGGGCAGCTCACACACAACAACGTGTGCATCTGCACGTTCACCGCTTCTCCAGCTTCTCTGAATCCTGGTTAGGTTGTGAATAACTCCCTGACGACGTGCACCAGCTCTTCTGCAGGTGGGCTTCATCACGGAAGTTGGAGGACGGGAGCCATAAGAGACCAGGGTGGGACATATAGGTCCCTCTGATCTGCGCAGGCTCCGGTTGTACCTGCCCCCCTCTCCCCACAGCCCCACTTCTCCTCCTTCTTCCGCTGGTGAGGCTTCCCCGTTCCGCTGACTTCAGACCCAAGTCTTGGACGCGGGGACCACAGATTGCAGACTGCTTAACCAGCTCCCATAATCATGTACATTCTAATCTCGACAATAAACTCCTTGTTTCGCTCAAAGTGGTTTTGCTTGTCCAATCAAACCTTAATTGATACAGATTTTGGAACCAGAGTGGGTGCTGCTGTAATAAAAACCTAAAACATGTGCACTGGCTTTGGGACTGGCCTTGAAAAGTCTGTCAGCAAAGACTTAAATAAACATGAGGAAAGTATTATTGGAATCTGGAAGGAAGGAGACATTTTTATGTAGTGGTGTAGGGAAGTTTAGCCACATGGACACCCATGGTAACCTGGAGAATAGAAAATGGACCCATGAGCGTGAGATCTGGCTGAGGAAATTTCCAGGCACAGTGTTGAAAGTGGCACCTGACCTCTTCAGCTGCCTGCGATAAACTGAGAGTTACAAAGATAAGCTAAAGAATAAACAGTTAAATATAAGGGTGACAGGACTTGGCTGAGTTTGAAAACAAAATGGCTTCTCATTCCCAGATGGCAAACCTAAAA
Organism: Panthera uncia; assembly: GCF_023721935.1. Lineage (NCBI taxonomy): Eukaryota > Metazoa > Chordata > Mammalia > Carnivora > Felidae > Panthera > Panthera uncia. The sequence goes on from NW_026058533.1 coordinate 15,302, forward strand.
TTAAGAAATGGCTTCTGGGGGCGCCTGGGTGGCTCAGTTGGGTAAGCTTCCGAGTCTTGGTTTCAGCTCAGGTCATGATCTCATGGTTCCTGAGATCGAGCCCAGTGTGCTATCAGCAGAGAATCTTCTCCTTGGGATTCTCTCTCCCTCTCTCTCTGCCCCTCACCTGCTTGAGCACATGCGTGCTCTCTCTCTCAAAATAAATAAATAAATAAATAAATAAATAAATAAATAAATAAAGTTTAAAAAAAAAGAAGAAGAAGAAAAAGAAAAAAATGGTTTCTGGGTCTGGTTCCAGTAAAGATAGATTTAGCAGATTCCATAGTCTCCCTCCCACTGGTTACATCTAAAAACCCTAAACAGAATACATAAAGCAACTAAGGAGGACCCTGAAGGGAAATCACAGCAGGGGTATCGGGGAGGGAAATAAACAACCCCAAGAAAGACCAACAGCCTGGTGTGTGTTTCCTTCCACATCTCGGGACAACCTGCAACTCAGAACAGCTTAAGTTGCACAGACAGAAAAAGATCCAAGAGACACCCTTTCTTTCTGATCAAAAGAATAGGGAGGGGAATCCCTGCATGAAAGAGAAGAGAGAGTCAGGAGGGAAAACCTCAGATTTTGTTTCCTTCCAACCTGTCCTGCTTCCATAAGGCACTGGGTTTGGGGGAGGGGATGAGTGTATTTTGCTTGTGGGAGAAGTGTGGGTCATTGTGGCCAGAGCACAGACTGTGGCAGACCATATCACCAAAAGATGACCATAACAGTATTTCCCATCCCACCCGCTCTTTTGGCAGCGTGATCTTATCATCTCCCATTAAGAAGTGGGATCCATATCTCTTCTCCTTAAATCAAGCCCTATAATTGTGCGAGATAACTACTTTTTGTTGTTTTATGCCACTAAAGTTGGGGTGGTTTGTTATACGGCACTAGGTAACTGGAAGAGGGACCATAAAACAACTGTCCGGGTTTCTTGTTCATCAGCTCTTGGACTTTCTTCAAGTCTATTGTCCTCTCTCCCACTTGGAACAGCCAACCCTGCATACTGATGGGCAAATCTTTCCCACCCTGTTGTTTTCACACCGGGGTTTACACTTATCATCTTGATCTTTAGTAGTTTACGCCTTCCTCATCGACTGGGACACTGACCTTAGGAATTGCCTCCAACTTCACCCTTCAGATGCGGGACCGGCAAAGCAGGAAGGAGGGTCTGTCATGACTTGGGGATAAGAAGGCTAGACTGGTCAGAAGCTTAGCAGCCCCTTGTGAAAGTGACAAAGAGTAATGAGCATAATCATTGTAATTATCACACTACAGAAATCTAAAGAAATGTGGAAAATACAGAATAAGCAATAAATGGAAGAAAGTCAGAAAAAGGGGGGCACCTGGGTGGCTCAGTCAGTTGAGCGTCCGACTTCAGCTCAGGTCATGATCTCGTGGTTCATGGGTTCGAGCCCCATGTCAGGCTCTGTGCTGACAGCTCAGCGCCTGGAGCCTGCTTCGGATTCTGTGTCTCCCTCTCTTTCTGCCCCTCCCCCGCTCATGCTCTGTCTCTCTCTGTCTCAAAAATAAATATAAACATTAAAAAGAAAGTCAGAAAAAGAGAAAGGAGGAAATAAAAGGGACATGCCAAGAGCATAGGAAAAATAGACACAGGGTCAGAGAAATAGGGGGGAAGAGATAAGGATCACGAGGTGAGAGATAGAAAATGAGGATGGAGACCAAGCACAACGTCTGATGCTTGACAGGCATGCTGAAAAGACCCGCTGAAGGCGTACAGACGTGTGCGGAGCCCTGAGACAGCCATGGTGTTGTGCAAAAAAATGTACTAGCACTTTACAGCATGTAATCCTTACTTCCCCGAAAAGTGAACAAAAAGAAAAAAAAAAAAGTCCCAGCTGGACTAATGTCTACTGATCTTACATCTTTACTCTCAGAACAGTAACATTCAAGTAGGTTATTTTCTAGCCAGAATACAAAACTATGAGCTTTGGGGAGGGGACGTAAAATCTTAAGCGTATTAGAGGGAGAGACTTTATAAGGATGACTCTGTTTTCAACGGCACAGACAAGATTGGTAGAACCTACTGAAGGATGGAAGTTGGCTTCCTGACCTCTGTTAGGATGGTGATCATTTAAGGAATAAAGCATACCATACCATTAAATAAATCATGCTGAAAGAAGATGGAAGTCATAATAGAGGTAGCAAAAAATAACAAAGTAAGCAATATGGTAGAAACCAAAAGTCTATAGAATGTGGCCCCAACTGACAAAAAAGACACCAAACCAAAGACGCATGTTCTTTCCTCTCTATACCCCTTGAGTGAGAGGGAATTATTCTGCTACTCTCAGATGGACCCCAAGAAAAGATAACATAATCTGGCTTTATTTCTGGTAGCCCCCTGGTTTGAGAGGGCTTTTGACTGAACATTCCCACCAGTGTGCTTGGGCAAATGGGTCACAGCTGAGCCGAAATATTGAGTCCCAGATCTCTTGGGGTGGCCATGTGCAGCCCTATGCATTTATCCCAGCATGCAATATACAAATCTTTTCTATCATTATTTTCTATATGTGTCCAGTGAGGTGAAGAAAGTTGAGAGACAGGGTTGTAGTTGAGTTCACTATTTTATTGGTAAGGCCTTCTTATAGGTGACTAGTTTATGCATAATCTACCCCAATTCCAACCTAGTTAAGGAGAAGGGAAATCCTCCCAGTTAAGGAGAAGTAAATTCAAACTACTTTACTGTCCACTTGGAACCCTCCCTCCAGCCTGGGCTTTAGTCCCAAATTCACGTGGGGAGAAGCAGACTAAGGTCCAGGGGAAGGGTAATAGAGTAAAGGCCCATTGGTCACTGACCGGCTAAGTGACCTTGGGCAAATTACAAATATCATCTAATGAAATCCCTTCGCTGCATCAATGAGGAAACCTCGACTGGGGTTAAACAGCTCGAAATATCAAAGCTATGGCTAGTGCTAACACTGAGACTAGAACCCCCATTCTCTCCACTGCCCGTATGCGGCTGCTATTGCCCTTGAATCAGACTACTGCCCTACATACCACAAGTAAATCACCCATTCGAACGAAAGAAAAGAACACCATGCCCCCTGTCACTAAGAGGAATCAGCAGGGCTGCGGTCCAAGAAGACTGGCTGGCCACCAGGCGGGATGGGCAAAATGGGCCAAGGGCCTTGGCACGCTCATCACATTTAAAGATCAGAGTTCTGCTTTGCTGATTCAGAACCCCCAGAGGTGTTTGCATCATGGGAGGACAGACTCACACCAGCTATCCCCCACGGCCCGAAATAAAAACCAGAACACCAACTTATTACTTTATAAGGAGGAACAGGTCTTCCCAAAGACTACTTACTCCCCCTTCAGCAGCCCCTTCCAATCATCCAGGTCCTTCGGGGCTACCCAGTGAGCGTGAAATCAGAGCACCCCAGACTGAGTGCAACCTGAAGCATCCTGCCCACAATAGGGGATCTGTGACTGCCACTCCCTTCTCTCTGCTCATCCCCACTGCCAGATTCCCCTGTCTAGCTCCTTGCTTGAGAGGGTGTCTTTCAGCCGGCTCTCTCCTATTGACACTCGTCCTTCCCCAGATGGGGCAAACACTAGTCTGACTTCACCCCCTATCTTTTGATACTTCCTCGCTTAGTCCCAGCGGTTAACTTTAATCCCCAAGTCGGGTCTTATTGTTGTCACCCCCATGTACCGGCTGCAGGATCTGCTAAGAGCAATGCCTAGCACCCGGTTTGGGTGCCACCCAAAGAATTCTCATCGACCGTATTTTGGGAAATCATGAAGGTTAACACACGTCATAGTTGCTCGTGTGATGTTTTCAGCCCTATGGCACAATGGGCCGATTTTGCTGCGCTGAAACACTTTAGCATCATCTCCCCACTTCTTCTCACCCCCCTCCCTTAGTCCACTTTCCTTTCTTCTTCTTCTTCTTCTTTTTTATTCTTTTGGCCACTTTTCTCCTCCATATTTATCCATGGCACTCACGCACAACTATTAGCTATGCTGACAAGTGGCCTCAATTCCTTGTGGAGAGCAGCAGAGACGAAATCCTTGCTTTTGCTGCAGAGCTCCATTGCCGGTTCTTGGCCGTGAGACTTCTTGGAGCCTCAGTTTCCTCACCTGCAAAATGGTGACAGTCACTTTTGTCGCCTGTCTTCTTCACAAGGTTGCTGTGAAATTCAAACAAGATAATATAGCTAAAAATACTGTGAAAGCCTTGGCAAGCCGCACAAACGGTAAGGAAAACAGGCAGTAATTTGCAACACAAATAATTAGGCATTCATGTTCATTCATGTAAATGTGGCTTTGTTCCCTTCTTGTATCTAATTAAATCCAGAGAAATGTCAGGTGTAAAATTCTTAGGGGCCAGGATTATATTTTTGCAGGGCCAGAGAAATATGCCCTCAAATGCCTTGGAAATACAATTAATTTGGTTGCCTATGCTTTAGGATTAAAGCTTTATCTGGAATTCTTACGGCTTTTAATCTTTCCAACCATTTTGATGCTAATGGAGGAAAGTTCAGCAGGGATGAATATTCTAAATATATATTACTTTGTTTAATGAGTATCTTCATTAATAGTTATGGCTCGTCACGTGACCGGCTTTTTCGAAAGCGAGAGTAGGCGGATGGCAAGCAAACCCTGGTGCTTGCTTGGAGAAGAAAATTTGGAGACCCAAATAAGTACATTTAATTAGAGATTTCACATGGAATGATGGCGGGATGCAGGCAAATTTCACCCTGCCACAGCGGGGGGGGGGGGGGGAGGTGAGGGTTTTGTCCTGGGGTGTAACATTTCCAAGGCCCCCCGTTCACCGGAGCCCGTTTCGCCCCACTGCATAGATGCTTTTGCAGCTGCTGTAAGGTGTAGAGATTTCATTTTCAGCACAGAATATTCTAGAGCTCCTCTAATAACCTGCAGCTGTTCGACCACTCGGGGCAAGAGGTTGAATGTTGTGCATTGTCCCTGGAGCTACTTCAAAACCAAAGCAAAATATTTTCCACTTCCAAGAATCAGTGAAGGGCCACAGATCAGTGGAATTTTAAATATTTCTCCAATGAAGCCCCAGACCTATAGGGTCAGTTCTGAATGTGAGAAGGAAGGGACCACAAGTTAGTAGAATTACTCTTAAAAAAAAAAAGCTGTTCTTGAGATGACAAAGCTCTCCGTTTAGAACAGCCTTCAGCCCTCTCTCTGAATCAGGAAACACCTGCAAGCAGGGGAGTACAAAGCCCCCATTCCCTCCAGGCAAAGTGAGGGGGACAGGTTTGCGGATTTTTCTGTGCTGTTATCCAGCTGTCAACATCTGGAAGCGAATGACTGCTGCCGAACAAGTGGCACACGTAGAGGATAGACGGTGAATTCTTAGCTGAATGAATGAATTGGTGAACACCATACATTTAACGACATTGCAACTTTAAGGAGGATTTCCTTTATAAAACTTCATCTGTCTGAGTGTGAGTTTTTCCTTCAAATTCTAAAAACACATGGGTGCAAGGTTGTCACATCTCTCAGGGAGGGGCCTCCATAGATGGGGGGGAGGGCGGGAGGGTGTACCTGCTTGGCAAGCCAGATTGGTTGAACCAAACATGACTTGACAAGCTAGATTAGTGGAACCAATGGGATGAGAGAGGTCCCACCAGATATCCCTGGTATCCTCTGTCCTTTTCTATCCACGCATTTTAGGAGCAGCCATTAGACCCTGGATTACTGCTAGGCTAACATTTTTTTTCTTTTCCAGTTGTTCAGGATTGACCACACTAGAGCTGGTTACATTCCAAATACATGCACCAGATACCTATAACACTAAGTGTAAAACAATGGTATTTAGTTATGTTCTGGAGGAATATCGGGGTGTGCTTGCTTCGGCAGCACATACCCTGAAATAGGAATATTGGGGTCATGGTTATAGATTCTAGAATTAGGAAAAGAAATAACGGGTATGGTTGCCATTGTCTTCTGGTACCTAGTCAACCCCTCTGTCTTGCTTTTGTTTCTGTCAAAAAAATAGAATAGACACAAAATACCAAGGCCTTGTGTTTGCCCCTGGAGAGTCGTATTTATCCATTTAATTTTTCTCCTCCCAGATGAGACCCAGGTGGCAAGGGGCAACTTTCAGAAAAATACTTACTTTCCACCGAACCAAGATGTCCTTGACCGAGGTGACCCTTGGGGCCTCGGACGCCAGGTCACAAGAGAATATTTGGTGCACAGAAATGCTACAGCTGACTCCGCCTCTCTCCTCGTCCCCAAACCTCAGGCCCTTATTCAGAAGAAGAGACCCTGGGGTTTGTCATGTTGTAATGTTCACAGGAAACCAGATGTGGGTCTGATAAAGCCAACCTTGCTGGATTTTCTCAGCAAGAAAGTGAGTGCGGTGAGCACTAGCTAGTGCATCCGTGTTCCCTCAGTGCCACCCAGCCTACAGACACGGTGGTGGGAGAGCCTGCTGTGTCTCCCAGAGCTGGATACCGGGGTCCCAAGAGCAGATGTCTTATCTCAGAGCTGTGACTCAGAGGCACGTGTAGAGGGTCTTCGTCTTGCTGCGTTTGCCCAAGAGCTGAAGAGCCTTTTACAGTAGAGTCCTTCAACCATAAAAGGAGTGACAGTTGGGGATCCTTGCGAGGCACACTAAGTGGATACAGAAAAGACGGGCAACGGAGCAGGGAAAAGGGCACATTCCTCCGTCTACTCCCCTGCTCTGTACCTAACCTCATAGCCTCACCCAAATCACAGGCCACCACACTCTTTGGTCTCCTGCTTAACGATACCTTTGTCATGCTGAACGGTTGATCCAACCTGGAACTGCTTGCCTTTTCTTCTCTCTGCACCTCTGACGCCTCTGAGCTGCTTTCTCGTGTGATCACTATGGTACGGATGGAACCCAACCACGTTGCGGTGCCTGTCTTTTCGGCTGCTTTTCGTTACAGACTTTTTCCTCCTAACACATTTGAGGGTGCGGTGCACAAACGTACATGTGAAATTCTTGTTGGTCGGAATCGAGAAGGAGGAAGCATCAAAGTTGTCCCAGTTTTGAATATGCGGCCATCAGCGGAGCCTGCAGGGGGCCTCGACCAGAAAAAGTGAGCCTCTGTGCATTCCAGCCTGTGCATTCTATCACCTTCGTAGTCCCTTCTTCCGGTCACTCCTGTGAGCTCAGACTGATGACCAGTCCTTAAAGACCACCCTTGAGTGAAACTGAGATACTAAGGTACAGTTTTTAAGTGTGGACTTTCCTATTCAGGACCTCCCAAGTCATTCCTGTCCCACCCCACTCGGGGGAATGCGGATAGATGCGCTTACTAAAACGGTGAGGCAAGTGCCCACAGCTGGCCCGAGCTGAGCTGTTTCTGAAGCTCAGAGCAGCTATGACTCACGCCTCCTACAGTCCGTTAACTTCTCACTCTGACTCCTACAAACCCACTTATTTTCAAATTTGCTCAATAACTGTGACATTCAAAGGCAACCTGCTCCATGCACAAGATACTGAGAAAACACACAGTGAGAGCTGAAGGTCCACAAGGAGAAACGATGACCACGGAACGAGGACTGGTTTCTTGGACTGTGGGTGGTGCGATATAGCGGCTAATAAGATACAGCAGGAAGTTTTAGGACATGCGCCGTCCTGCCCAATTAAGGGAATGCAATCATCCTAACTGGTGATTTTCAGGAAGTCACTCCAGATTTTAATTGAATTTGCAGGCTCCTGCACGATGAGGAACGTAATACTCTGGTGTCCAAGGCAGACTGAGCGGGTAAGAATGAGCGAAAATGGTTTGGGGCCACAAAACAGTGATGTTCAAACATATTCTCCCTGTGACACTTCCAGGACCTGTTGCCAAAGTCACAAAAGGAAAGTTAAAAAAAAAAAAATTCAGAGAAGGTTCTAGTCTTTCTGGCATGGCTCCAACTGCCAGGGCAATAAAAAAATACAACGAATGCATAAAGCAGATTTGCAGCTGCCCTGAAGAGACGCTTTGGGGAAGAAATGACAAAAAGAAATCACCAGTTTCGTGCAGAGTCACCAAGTAGTCACCGAGCTGCTTCGACTCCTCCCGTCCTTCCAGGTGATGCCATGAATTTAAAGGGGTCTTAGTTATACATCCATTTCTGAGTTGCATCCTACACCTGCCTATATGTAACCGGAGTCCAGGGACTGCAAAAACCTCCAATACTTTGCAAAAAGGAAATATTTAACAGATTCGTTCCACAAGTATCTGTCGAGTGCCTACCACGTTTCAGCACAAAGACGCAAGGAGTTCTGCTAACAATAGTTGGTGTGGGTACCAGCCCCATAGAATTAACCATTGGACGATTCGTGGGAACCCCAAAGATACATATTCAACACGAACCCACATTAAAATTGTAACTCATTGTCTACGTTGTGGATTTTTTTTTTTTTTTTTTATGTCTTTGCGTTAGAAGTCAGATCGACACGGACCACAGCCTTTCACTTCACGCTGAGGTCTGGGTGCCGACATGCGACTCTCACCAGTAGGAGCACGGGATGTCTGTCAGAGCAGCTCCTTCACCTCATGTTTAAACCTGACCTCATTGTCTTCCCTCCAAATCCGTATGGCAGCTGGTGGCAGTCCATCACCCAAATCCAAACCTGTGAATCACTCTTTGCTCCCTCTGCTCCCTCACTTCCAAGCCCCGATCAGTCATTACATCACATTACTTCCACCTTTTAAGCAAGACTCAAAAGCCATACTTGACCTCTTCTGTAGACATCATACCAGGTATTCGTGGATGGGCACCGTTATTACCACCCCAATTTATAGATGAACAAACAGAACTGAAGACGTTAAATAAGTTGCCCAAGGTCGCACCATAGTGCACGGCAAAGCCAATATTCAAGCTCAAGTCTCTCCCATTCTGAAGACCAGGAGTCATAAGCCCCGTGTCTCTAATTTAGCAATCACTGCCCTGGTTTAAGCTTCGTCTCTTCTTCTGTCCTCTTTCTGTCTCTCTGCCTTCACTCGCTTCTTTCCCCAGTTCCTTTTTTACCTTCATTATATATTTTTTTAATGTTTATTTATTTTTGACAGAGAGAGAGAGAGACAGAGACAGAGACAGAGCATGAGTGGGGGGGGGGGCAGAGAGAAGGAGACACAGAATCTGAAGCAGGCGCCAGGCTCTGAGCCATCAGCACAGAGCCCGATGTGGGGCCCGAACTCACGGACCATGAGATCACGACCTGAGCCGAAGTCGGAAGCTTAACTGACTGAGCCACCCAGGCACCCCACCTTTATTATATTTTTTAACAGTCAAGTGTGTAAAGGGATAATATGTAAAAATAAAATCAATCTACCCCTCTTCAGTACAGTGTTAACAATAAACCCAATTTCTTTAATAATAGAAGACTGTTCAGGTTATCTATTTCTTCTTGAGTGAGCTTTAATAGTTTGTGGGTTTTTTTTCCAATATATGTGTCCATTATATCTAGCTATCAGAGTTATTGGCATAAAGTTGAAGACAATACTTCTTTTTTATCCTTTATCTGTAGTGATTTCCCCTTTCATTCCTAACATTGCTCCTTTGTATGTTTGTTGTATTTCTTCTTCTTCATCAGTCCAGCTAGAGGTTTTATCAATTTTACGGATTTTTTTCAAAGAAACAGTTTTTTGTTGTATCTATTTTCTCTATTCCCCTCCCCCACCCTGTTTTCTAGTACATTGATTTTTGCTCTTATTTTTGTTGTTTCTTTTCTTCTGCTTGGTTTGGACATAATTTGTTCTTGTCTTTTAGGTTTTATCTTAGGGTGAAAGCTTAGGTTAATAATTTGAGAACTTCCTTCCCAAAATAAGCTTTTAGTGCCATAAATTTCCCTGTAAGCCCTTGCTTTCCCTGCATCATAGAAACTTGATATGTATGTCATATAAATCCATTCATATTATCATTTTGTTATGATTTTAATTGATTGACTGATTAAATTACAATTTTTCCTCCTTTCCCTTGTGATTTCTTCTTTAACATAGGTTATTTAGACAGGTGTTGATTAATATTCTTTCTGTTATTGATTCATAGTTTAATTTTAGGTGATAAGAAAACTTACCTTGTAAGAATTTCTGCATGCCATGCTTTTCTCCTCAAAAGTACACTCTAGGGCGACTGGGTGGCTCAGTCGGTTAAGTGTCTGACTTCAGCTCGGTCATGATCTTATGGTTTGTGAGTTTGAGCCCTGCATCGGGTTCTGTGTTGACAGCTCAGAGCCTAGAGCTGCTTTGGATTCTGTGTCTCCCTCTCTCTCTGCCCCTCTCCTGTTCATGCTCTGTCTCTCTCTGTCTCAAAAATAAATAAATGTTAAAAAAAAAAATTTATAAAAAATAAATAAATAAACATTAAAAAAAAAGTACACTCTAAATGAAGAATATCTCTCCACGTTGCTGTGGAGTGATCCCCAGAATACAGTGTGAAAAAAAGCAAGGTAGAAATACAACTTTCTTTTTATCTTAATACCTTTATTTTACCTTAATACCTTTTACCTTAATACCTTTAAAAAAAAAAAAAAAACATATACATCAGAGTGAGACACAGAATCCGAAAGCAGGCTCCAGGCTCCAAGTTGTCAGCACAGAGCCCAAAGTGGGGCTCAAACTCATGAACCGTGAGATCACGATCTCAGCCAAATCCGGCCGCTTAACTGACTGAGCCACCCAGCCGCCCCCAACTTGTATATGTTTTTAAGTGGAAGGATAAACCACAAAATTAATAAACAAAATGATTCCCTATAGAATGGATTGAGGGAACCACTTAGAAGTGGTTGGGTGGAAATGAGAGTTCTTCAAATACGACTTGTTTTGTAGATTTTACTTTAGAAGCATGATTATAAAACAAGATGGAATTAGAGTAAGAGGAAAAAAAGAAAATTCTTAAAATAAAAAATAATATGCTCACAAAATCATACGGACCTGCAAAATGATTTTTCCACAATGCTTTGTATTTGCTTATAAAAAGAAACAAGGGCTCCCTTTAAACCTTCTTAAAAGAAGTATTGTGTCTCAACTTGATCAACTAGTTTTTGTCTAGGAGCCGGAGTATAAAAAGGGAAATATAAACCCTAAATCTTATATATATCTTGTGAATGTTTGTTTATATTTTTGAGAGAGAGAGAGAGGGAGAGAGCAAGTTGGGAGAAGGCAGAGAGACAGGGAGACACAGAATCCAAAGCAGGCTCCAGGCTCTGAGCTGTCAGCACAGAGCCCAACGCGGGGCTTGAACTCACGAGCCGAAGTGTGAGATCATGACCTGAGCCAAAGTCAGATGCTCAACTGACTGAGCTACCCAGGTGCCCCTAAACCCTAAATCTTAAAGAAGACATTTTGTAATGAGAAATACCTATTCGCTTATCCTTCTCGAGTAAAAATTGTAAATTTTTATTTTTTGTAAAGAAAGGAAGTCTAACTATATCATTTCTCTACTAAGAACCCTCAAGGACTCCCCACTGCTGACTTTAATAAGTGTGATACACATGCCCTTGGTGGTATATGAGATGACTAAGTCATCCGTGGGTAAATGTTTTCTAAATTTTTACCATGTATTGTAAAGTGTCCTAGAAAAATAAAACTAGCATGGCAAAACTGATTTCAGGGACATTACACCAAGCAAGAGAAGGAAAAAGTGAGCTGATGTTAATAGTTAATAAATACTGTTACAGAGACAACATGGCTAAAAATTTGAAATGGTTGGGGGAAAAAAGAAGATGTTTTGGAAATGGTGGTTAACAAGATGAAATTCAAGTTTTTCCACGTGGCACACGGGTGCTTATCTCCAGCCTCATTTCTCGCCAGTTCTTGCCCAGCATTTTATGCCTCAGTAACAAACACCAAATATCAGTGGTTTTCCACTCCCCAAACTGTGTCTGGCCTTCCCATGCCTCTCCTTTTCTTCTCACCCGCCCTCCCAGATTAGCCTTTCAAACAGCTTTCAGGCAGATTGTACATCTATACTTCTGTTATAACTGCACCTACCCGCAGTGTGCGGTAATGAGGTCTTTGTATGTTTTTAACCCACAGGATTATGAGCTCCTGAGGGCAAGGATTGTTTTATTCACCTTTGTATCCCCAGTGCCAGCACAGTGATTGTTAACTCAAAATTGTCTTGCATAAAACCTAGAGTCAGCATGGAATATGCTTAGTCATAAAATGGCAGCGCTTTTATTGAATTTCTCCTACGTGGAAGGCAGGGTAACAGACCATTGGGATCAAAGTAGAATAAAAATAAACCCCTTTAGGTGGCTTATAATGATCTCATTGAATCTTCACAATGCTTTTATGAGTCAGGAATTATTCTCTATCTTACAGATGGGAAATTTGAGGCTCAGAGTAGCAGCAATATAGCATGAAGGTTAGAAGAATAGGGTCCAAGGGCCACCTGGGGGGGGGGGGCTCAGTTGGTTAACAATGACCTTTAAAAAGCCTACATACAGATCCATTCAATAGCTCTGAATGGGTTAGTCAGCCTCTCTAAACCCGGGATTCCTCTACTGTGAAATGGAATAATAATAACAATATCTACCTCTCAGGGTTGTTTTCAGGGTTAAGTGAGATGGTGTTGATAAGGCAGCTTGCACAGTGCATATACACATATATTAAACTTATGTATATATATATATACCACATTTCAAAATGTGTATCTATCTCTATATATCATAATAATTATGCCATAATATAAAAAAGACTTGTGTGGCTTGATGGTCTGCCTCAATAATAGAAGATGTAAATAAATTACATCCACAACTAATTTAAAAGCAACTTAAAATCTTCGTATCACCTTTGAAAATGCCATAGAGGATTTCATCCATAACACATAATAAAATGTCTGTAATATCCTCCACATCTAACATGAATCTGCCCCAAACCCTACTGATCAAAGCGTGTAACTACCTCCAATCTTTGTCTCCCTACGTCTTAACCTTTCCCCCCTCCACCCCCCCCCCC
>NW_026058534.1:0-27991 GCF_023721935.1 Panthera uncia
GCAAAAAAAGTTAATGCTCCAACCCGGTGGCAAGGAACTCTAGAAAATGTGCATTCACCCCAATAGCAGGTGTTTTGTGACAACCGCTCGCTTTGTCACATGCACTTTGCGAGAACTGCCATCAGTGATCAAGGAACACAGAGGAAAATCCGATCCCGCTGTGCTCTGTCCAGGTCTGCGCGTTTGCAGTGGAAAGAGAGCTAGGGATTCAAAGTGGCACGTGTGGGCTCCAGAACCCATGCATGCAACGTCTGTCAGGACAAAACGCCGAGGAGGACTCAGGACGTTTGGTTTGCTCTGGCTTCAAAGAGGAGCCAGACCACAGGAGAGAGAGATGTGGAGACTCCAAAGGACACAGCCGTGGGAAAAACACCCAGAACTCAGCGCCAAGCAGGAAGGGAGTCCAGACGGGCTCAGCAGGCACGGGGTCGGGGGGGGGGGGGGGGGGGGGGGGGAGGGAGGGTACTGAATCCCACAAGCCTGCCCTGTGCACGATTCTGTACAGGAGATGCCATCACACCTGCCACAGTGGCCAATGCCACAGTGTCACCATAGGGCGGGGCCCATGTGCCTGCAGTTCAGTCAGGAGAACCACTGCATCCTCCACGGCCTCACTCCTCAGGAGACCCCCAGACACCAGACTGCTCAGGATTCATAAGATGAAAGACTTGGGGCGCCTGGGGGGCTCAGTCGGTTAAGCCTCCGACTTCGGCTCAGGTCATGATCTCATGGTCTGTGAGTTCGAGCCCCGAGTCAGGCTCTGCGCTGACAGCTCCGAGCCTGGACCCTGCTTCGGATTCTGCGTCTCCCTCTCTCTCTGCCCCTCTCCCGTTTGTGCTCTGTCTCTCTCTCTCAAAATAAATAAACATTAAAAAAATTTTTTTTTTAAATAAAAGGATGTGTGGAGAAAAGTGAGTGAATTCTCTACATAGGGAGTTACAAAAGGAGATTTGCATCTTAGAGTGTGTCTGAGCCCCCAGCATGGCCCCCACTCGCACGAGGCCTGTTCAGAGGGCTGTGCGGGCCAGGAGTGAAGGCCAACCATCCACATCCGTATGGACAAGAACACTTCAATCTACTCCGGGGTTGGGCAGGAAGAACGGAGGACTCACACACACACTTTATGGCTCTCACAATTCCTTGAGAATTCCGCACTCTGGGTCCTGATTCGTCTGTAGGAAAAGCTCAGGGTCTGAATTGCTGGGGCTGTTTTTTTCCACCCACTTGATAGAAGTTCGTTTTAGGGAAAAGCTGATCAGAAACAGTGAGGGCTCTGGGTCAACACCATTACCACCCTCGCAGAGTAATGACAGCCTCTGTTCCAGACAGAAACCGTCTGAGGCCACACCGGTCCCGCCAAACAGCACCACACGCAGGCTCTGTTATATACAGCTGTCCAGAAACTACTTCCTTTTTTAGCATTTTTAATGTTTATTTATTTTTCAGAGAGAAAGAGAGCAGGGGAGGGGCAGAGAGAGGGAGACAGAAACCAAAGTAGTTTGCTTGCTGTCAACGTAGAGCCCGATAGAGGGCTCGAACTCATGAACCGTGAGATCATGACCTGAGCCAAGACAAGAGTCGGACGCTTAACCAAATGAGCTACCCACGTGCCCCAGAAACTATTTTATTTTTTAAAAAGTGTGTTTTAACTACTTGAAAAATGACTTAAGGCAGTAACATTTATTTTAAAATATCATTAACCTTTTTTTTACAGTTTATTTCTTTTTGAGACAGAGAGAGACAGAGTGCGGGCGGGGGAGGGGCAGAGAAAGGGAGACATAGAATCCAAAGCAGGTTCCAGGCTCTGAAGGGTCAGCACAGAGCCCAGCGCAAGCCGATGTGGGGCTCGAACCCACAAACCGTGAGATCATAACCTGAGGTGAGGTCAGACGCCGAAACGACTGAGCCACCCAGGCGCCCCACATTAATTTTTCTAAGGCAGTAAATTCACCAAACTTTTTTTGTCATAAGAGGGAAACATCGTGCCCCCTATGATGCCCGGCCCTCCGCTGACCTCCAGATGCAGGCAGACACCAGCCCCTTCCCGCTCACGGGCAGAGTGCCAGGATCCAGTGACGCCCCCCTTCCCTTCGGGTCCTTCCTCTATTCCCATCCTGCCCCCGGCCAGGCCGGGCTCCTAAGAGCACCCCTGGGACACACCGGCCTGATTCCACCTCAGAGCCGTTGGTCCTGACACGGCCGTCTGCGCCCCGCCCGGGATGGTGGGGCAGGGTCTCCAGATCCTGGCACAGAACCCGACTCTCCTGTGCGCTCACTCAGTAAATGAACTCATGCGGGGCGGCCTGGATGGCTCAGTCGGTTAAGTGTCCAACCTCAGCTCAGGTCATGATCTCCCAGTTTGCGGGTTCGAGCCCCGCATCAGGCTCTCTGCTATCCACGCAGATCCGTTTCAGATTCTGTGTCTCCCTCTCTCTCTGCCCCTCCCCTCTGCTGCAGGTGCTCTCTCTCTCTCTCTCTCAAAAATAAATAAACTTAAAAGAAACAAACAAATGGATTCGTGCACTGACAAACTACTGAGGCAATACAACCATCCGCTGATTGACAGAACCTTCTAGCCTCAGCTCCAAATCTTCCAATCGACGCACCTGCTTTCCGTCAGCTCCTGACTCAGGAATGCTCCCTCGTTCCATAAACTTATCTGAAGTCTCAGAATTCTTGCCTTTGGTATCAGAAGCCTTCCTCTCCAAGTGCGCTCCCTGCTACTCAAGCCCCGACTCGGCAAATCAGAAAACCGCAGGGATGAACAAACGAGAGCATTTCTAGTCTTGTGGATGAGAAACCAGAAACCCGAGAGGAAGAGTGACTGGACAGTGTCACCCCGAAACTTAGAGGCAGGAGGATGAGCACCCCGGCGGCGGGCCAATCGGGAAGCGGACCCTGCCACACCCACCCTCGTACACTCGCACACCCGCACACTTACATTGCACACCTGCCCACGTATGCTTTTGCACACCTGGCCTCCAGCTTGCACGCCTACCCACGTACACGCCCACGCGTGCTCGCACAATTACACGCACTCGCCCACCGGCTTACACCCGCACACCCGCCCACTTACCGTAAGTCTGGAGCTTTTCCATCAGTTTGTCTACATCAATGTGCAGCTGGCTTTCTACAAAGTTTCTTATGAATTTGTTTCTCAGGGCTGCCTAAAGGGAGATAACACAGCTTCACAAAAATAATCTCATTTCCTCAATTATTATTCAATGAAAAATACTTGTGAGGTTAACTCAAAGTTTCAGTAACAAGACAAGGACACATAAAGTGAATCATGGTTAAAAAAAAAAAAAAAAGGTTCTAAAGATCATAGTAAATAATGGCCTAACATTTGATGACAATTTTATCTTGAAAACCAAAAGGAACAATTGTGACAATTCAGATTGTAACTGAAGTCACGCACTAATCTCTGAAAACCAAGAATGAACTCAGTGTGACCTTCCAGCAAAATTTTCTAACAAAAGTGTATGGTGACCCTCTGTATCAGATCCTTAACAGGGTCTTTTCCACAGGCCAGCTGTAAAGAGGGGGCCACTGTCAGAAAAGCACTGAGGAAGGGTTTCTGCGTCCCTTGAACCTTCTTAATCTTTTGGCAACCAAATCTCATCTTCGGGAGAAACTTTCATATCATGATCGCTGCGACCCCTCTTACATATTGATGGCTTTGCCTCTCCTTTGTCAATGGTTTCCCTATGGAGGGCTCTTCGGGGTGACTTTTTTTAATGCTTATTTATTTATTTTGAGAGAGAGAGAGCATGGGAGGGAGGGGGCAGAGAGAGAGGGAGACAGGGAATCCGAAGCAGGCTCCGAGATGACAGCGGGCAGCCTGACCCGGGGCACAATCTCCCGAACCTTGAGATCGTGACCTGAACATAAACCAAGAGTCAGATGCTCAACCGACTGAGCACCCCAGGCGCCCCCTCCAAGGTGATTTCATGAAACTTTGCCTCTTGATCTTGAAGTGGGCATGCACTGACTTGTATACTACTGCCCCCCACAACACCCAACAGTCCACAGCAGACAGAGGACAAAATCCCGTGAGGCCAGCGCCAGGATTAAGCGGTGAGGGTTGGTGGGGGGGGGTCGGGGGAGGCTAGCGGAACAGGGACTAATTTTGGAACGTGTCCATTCACTAGAGAATATTTATATGTGACCCCGACATTTTGTTAGTGCGCAACCTTACGACTCAGAGCTCCTGATAAGGAATTCTCGAATGTGGTCTACCTTCTGCATCGAGCTCTCTGACTTCTCACACCCGCCCCAGAGATGTGACGATTTCATCGACGTGTCTACGGATGACAGGATTTCAGTACGAAACCCTGGTGTGCGCTTCTTTTTAGAATCTTACATATTTTTTGTCGGGCACGTGGCAGACACAGGGTGGGCACTTTCTGTGTGTTAGTCCCTGAACCTCGGCCACATCTCCGAGAGGAGATCACTCACTCTTAACTGAGCGGGAAGGAGGTCCAGGCCTTGGTCGCCAGCAAAGGCACTAGCCTAAGCCGCTGGTGGCAGAGTCAGATGGAGGGAAGAGTTGCGCGGCTAACGTGACTGCCTGGAGGACGGCGGACCATCAGAGGACCTCTCCAAGGAGCCGTGTGGTTCGAGGGACAGTCAGGCACCTGGTCACATCCTCACGAGACTCTGCAGACGCTCCCTTTGTTGCTTATAATGCGGTGTGTAATTTCCAGTCCCAGCAGAGACTTTACGAAAGCCTACATCATCCGCCATCTGACCCGTTACAGAGAAAGCCTACTGACCCCCGTATAAACAAACTAATCCACGAGCAGACAAGTCAAAGAAAAATATGACAATAGCCCCGGCACTCGCACGGGGGTGGCCGCCCTCAGAACCAGCGTCGTGGACCTTCAAAGACCAGGACAGAACTGACGGCCGCTGCTGGGCTCGGAAACCACCTGGGTTTGTCGGGGGCCACGACCACCCCCCCAGGCCCACTGCAGGCAGCCGCAGGACCCCGGCACAGGATTCCCCAGGGAAAACTGACCGCAGCTCTGGGCAGTGTATTCACTACCTTGCAGGACCGGCTAGGATGCTCCCGCCCAGCCTCCCTCCCTCTCTGGGTCCCGGGGTCAGACCTGCATGTCCTCAGGTGCCTATGCTCCCGAGCTCCCCAGCACCCTTTGCCTCCCTCTCCCATAATAAAATTCTCCCCCGTTGGGGAGCACCTGGGTGGCTCAGTCGGTGAAGCGTCTGACTCTTGATTTCAGCTCAGATCATGTTCTCACGGTTCGTGAGTTCAAGACCCGTGTCGGGGCTCTGTGCTGAGAGCTCAGAGCCTGCTTGGGATTCTCTCTCTCTCCGTCTGTCTCTCTGCCTCTCCCCTGCTCATGCTTTCTCTCTCTCTCTCAAAATAAAACTTAAAACAAATTTTAATAAAATAAAATGAAAAATAAATAAAATTCTCTCGTCTTAGCACCCACTGTGGGAGGCCCCAGACACAGAAGCATTTCCTGCGTGGCAAACACTATTCCAAGTGCCTCCCAGGCCCTCAGTGATTTACAGCTTGTAACTACAATTATTTCCTCACAGCACAGATAAGAAACCCAAGGCACAGAGAAGTTCAGTGACCAGTCCGAGATCACACAGCAGTGCTAGGCTCAGCTCAACTGGGCATCAAACCCAGACAAGCTGGCTCCTGAATCCATGCTGTGAATCACCCTGACCTACTCACCTGGTGCGTAAGAAACAGGCGGAACAGGAATGAAAATGCGGGCATACTTTCTCATGCTATCAGACTTCAGGTTAGTTAGGGTTCTTTTTCAAATGGCCCCCGGTTATTATGTGGCCTACCTCATTTAAAGTTCTGAAGTTCACAGCTGTGGGGCTCCGCAGGAGCTGGCCATCCTCAACCACAGCCCCTGAATTCTGGAATACTTTAGGTTCTCGATACAGAATGTCAGGGAGTGATAACTGATCCTTTAAGTAGACCCAGAGTTGAATAGTACGCAAACCACTCAAAGGAGCATTAAGGTACAAAATCATGCCTCCATCTAAGTTATGGAATTGAAAGAATGGGCCAGTGTTAATAAATTATTCACGATGCTCATAATAGTGACATCCGGCATGAATAAAACCCTTGGTAATTCACAAAACTGCCTCACAAGTTCACCTTCAGGTCAACGTGATTAGTCAACCAACAAGCACACCCGAGGGGCTCTTGGGGTCTTCGAAGGGGCCACTCTGATTTCACAGACGCGCCCTAGCAGGTGCTCTGAGAGCAAAGCCACCACTCACCTGCAGTTTGCTGAGCATCTGGCCACTCCCTCCACTCTGAAAAACACTGGACACTTCCAGCAAGGTTTCTGTTAAAGTCTTCAGCTTGTCCACAAAATGAAAAGTATAATTTGCCTGCAAAGGAAAACAAACGTGGGTATGTCTCTAGTTCTGCTGGGCCACCTCAGGAAGATTCTTAGGGACTGTGCAGCTACAGCAGGGGAGAGAGGCCACAGGACAGGACTGGCTAGCAGAATAAAGACGTGCCAAGGCCACGGGCAGGCCAACCGACACGTCCCCCCACCAGGGGACCGGCTCTGGTGCCCTCATCTCTGCAGGTGCGACCCACCTGTTCACCGTGGTGCTCCCAGGATTGAGTTCACAGAGGGGAACGGCCAATGTCGCCAGTACGTACCGGCTAAACAAAATAATGTTTGCCCACATCTCCTCGAAAATAAGCTGTCAGGTAATGTCCGTGTATTTGTTCTACGACACCCAGCGCTGTTGAAGATACAGCACAACTGGTCGTATTGGATCATTTATTGCTGCTGGCAGAGCAAACAAACCCAAGATTCGTGTAAAATAGCTTGGAATCATAAAAATCTTGAGTCACTGACCCACAAAAAAAAAATGCCCATGTCTTTTTTTTCCCTAAAGATAAAAGGACTCTATCCTAAGAAATGATTTAAATGAAATATAGGGGCGCCTGGGTGGCTCAGTTGGTTAAGCGACCGATTTCAGCTCAGTTCATGATCTCACAGTTTGTGGGTTCGAGCCCCGTGTCATGCTCTGGGCTCACAGTGCAGAGCCCGCTTGAGATTCTCTCTCTGCCCCTCCTCCACTTGCTCTCTCTGTCTCTCTCAAAATGAATCAACATTTAAAAATAAACGAATGAAATATAAAGGTATCTCCATGAAAATGTCCATGGAATGTTACTATATTTTTAATACTGAAAATAGTCTAAATGCCAAAGAGAAGGCTTAGTACGGAGGGCCTGGGAGAGTCCAACCACACATCCCTGGGGTCACCAGGAGACCCTCCTAATGCCCCAGGTCATCCCAGGTCAGGAGCTGAAAACCAACCAGCCCAGAAAAGATAGGAAAGCACACTCCCAGCCCAAAGATGGGGCAGGAGCGCCCCCCGGAGCACAGCTGGGGTGTCCACAGGTCGCGGCCCTGTCCCCCCAGCCCGGCCCGAAGCCCCTCCTCCTGGGACTTGGCTGCCAGGCGTGTGAATTGGTGCAGAAACACGTCTCACTCTGTCTGCGTGTGGACCTGGGCCACCAGGACTCACACACTTGCTATTGCCTGCCCGCGCTGGGTAAACGCAGTCCTCTGCTTCTGGGGCCTGTGAAATGATCCTCCTGGTCAAGAGAGGAGGCCAACTATGACTCAGGAGAGAGAAAGGTCTTCGGCTGGAACTGACTTCATGAAAGAGAGGAGAAAATGTAGGCAATGTCTGCTTCATATTTTCCATATTGTCACGGCTGGTCAAGGAGAGCAGAGAAGGTGGCGATAAGAAGGAGCCGTCTGGGCTAAGGGGCCGCCACCTGAGGGCTGACCACCGGGCAGCTGAACCCAGAACCAGCGGGTGGCAGACGGGCAGTGTTCTGGAACCAGCAACAGGGACAGTCTCCACACAGAACCAACCTATGACGCCATCCTGGCCCTCAGAGGGCAGGTGCGAGACAGAGGGGAAGAAAAGTAAAACCAGGATCTAGGACAGATGCTAAAGATCTAAGCCAAAGAGGAGGCAAATCCCAGGAGAGGGAAGGGGCCAGAGTGGGGTCAGGAATCACCATTGGTCACAAACATCCCTGAGTCTGCATGTTTCGAAGCCTTTCTGATAATAAACAAAATCACATACCTCGTCAGATCTGGGATTCTAACTGAATGAATATATATGCATCGAGGAGTTCACAAGAAACTTCTTTTTTTTATTTTTAAACTATTTATTTATGTTAAAGTTTCTTTATTTTGAGAAAGGGGCTGGGGGGCATAGAGAGAGAGGGAGACGGAGATAATCCCAAGCGGACTCCATGCTGTCAGCACAGAGCCCAACACAGGGCTTGAACTCACAAACTGTGAGATCATGACCTGAGCTGAAATGAAGAGTCATATGCTTAATCGACTGAGCCACCCAGGCACCCCAAGGAGTTCACAAGAAGCTTCTTCAGAAGGAATTTTAAAAAACTCATGTCGTTTCAGATAGCTTCTCTGCAAAATTAAAGGTCAGTGGACGATGAAGCACATTCTATAGTCCTGAGAGAGAGACAACATAAACCAAGAATTCCTCTGTCAGCCAGGCTATGATGCAAAGGGGGGAGCCCCAGAAAGCCATCTTCCAACACCCAAGGAGAAAGAACCTCAGCTACCTGTGAACGGTCCCAACAGTCACATGAAGACAACCTGAGTACACATTAAGTCAACAATATAAGAATAGAAATTTCCCAATACGATCGAAATGGAGATGAGCCATGAAGGCATTCACACAGAGAACTGATTTTAAATAATGGCTAACAAAGTTCTAAGTTTAATCCAGATGCCAACAATGATTCTTGAAACTTAAGTGTAACAATCATAAAATTATAATAGGAAGGTTATAACTGAAATTAGAACCCCCAGTTGCTAACTTTTACGGAGGTGACTGTCATCATGTTAGAAACCCATAGGGTTTCAGGCTCCCTCGGCGACAGACAGGGTGACGGGCAGGTACAGACGCATGCAGGCGAACTGGGACTCCTAACCCAGTAAGAAACACAGCATTAACTGTGACAGGTAAGCACACGTTAAAAAGACAGAAGGAAGGGGCACCTGCCGTGAAGCCTGTGACCCCCGATCTCGGGGTTGTGGGTTCAAGCCCCACATTGGGTGTAGGGATCACGTAAAAATAAAATCTTAAAAAAAAAAACAGAAGGGAGAAAAACAGATTCCTTTGGCAAAAGAGAGGAAAAAAGAAAAACACAAGGCCAAGCATAAATTTTAAAACTAACAGAGAATGACAAAAATAACTCTAGACATGCCATTCACGACAATAACTATGAATAGGTCCAAACATCCAATTAGGATGGAGATTCTCAGACCCAGTTGGTTAAGTGATTGAGGAAGTGTCTATATTTATTGTCTGTAAGCCAGGTCCAGGTGCTAGAAATATAGCTATGAACAAAGTAAGCAAAACTCTTTTCTTAATTAAGATTAAGATTATACACAATGCTATCAAAGCCAACTGGATTTTTATATTGGACTAAAAACAAAAGATTTAAATATCAAGCCAAAACAAAAAAAGCTGGAAATGGTAACAACAGACAAAAGAAAATTTGCAGTAAAAAGAATAAACAGAACAAGGTTTGGGGCGCCCAGGAGGCTCAGTCTGTTAAGCGTCCAACTTTAACTCAGGTCATGATTTCGCAGTTTGTGAGTTCGAGCCCCACATGGGGCTCTCTGCTGTCAGAGCAGAGCCTGCTTCGGATCCTCTGTCCCCCTCTCTCAGTCCCTCCCCCACTCATACCTTCCCCCCTCTCTCTAAAAAATAAACATTTTTTTTAAAAGAACAAAATTTGTTTTATTCTGAAAAAAAATTACAATTTACAACGATTAATATTTATGCAGTCAGGAACATATCATCAAAATATATGAAGTAAAAATGACTAGAAACAAGAAAGGAACATGGTAACACTTGAATACCAGGAGCCCTTCGCAACCCGGCAGACGGTCCTTGAAGAGTCAAGTCACGAACGAGCCCCTGTCCAGGTTACAACCCTAGTTCTGCCCCTTGTTTGCTGCCTGGCCTTAAGCCTCATTGCTTAACCGTAGGCTTCAGGCTCCGAGAGGAATGGGGTTAGCAGAGGTGGTGATATTAGGGTACGTGACAGTGTCTCAGGGCCAGGTCTGGGCCATAGTAAGTGCTCAGTAAACAGCCCCGGCAGCAGCCAAACTGCACACCCACATGCCGGGGCTGGATGGTGTTCCCGATGCAACCACAGGAGATCTGAAAAGTCTTAACTCTACAAACACACACACAGACACACCAAATATATATGTATGTTTACATAGGTATCTGGTAAGTTTATAAATATATATACCCTTATTTGTTTTGAGAGAGACAGATCATGTGCACACGCGTGTGCACGCACACGTCAGGGAGAGAAGCAGAGGGGAGAGAAAATCCCAAGCAGGCTCCATGTTCAGCAACGAGCCCGACACGGGGCTGGATCTCACAACTCTGGGATTGTGACCTGAACCGAAATCAAGAGGCAGGTGCTCAAGGAACTGAGCCACTCAGGTGTCCCAATACAAATATGTACATCTTTTTTGTATGACTACCTAAATCTATGGCTACCTAAATTAGTTAAAATATCCTATTTTATCCTCTGTATACATACATATCCTTGCTTTTCAAATGCCGAAGAAAATTTATTGAAACTAACATACAATAAAATCCCAAAATATATACATCATTTAGGTGTGTGTTATGAAATTAGAAATTCTTAGCCAAAGTTTGTGTGAACACTTTTCTTTTCTTGAGGGAGAAAGAGAGAGAGAGAGGGTCCAAGTGAACGAGGGGGCAGAGGGAAGACAGAGAATCCCATGAGGGGCAGAGAGAGAAGCAGGGCTCACCCGGGGCTCGTGCTCACCCGATGTGGGGTGCGAGCTCCCAAACTGTGAGATCATGACCTGAGCCAGAGTCAGAGGCTTAACGGCTGAGCCACCCAGGCGCCCCGCGTGAACACCTTTTAATTTAACGAGTTGCAAATTTTAAATAATACAAATAACTCTTGAGTTATAGGATATTACTTAGGAAGTGTTTACATAGGCAATAATAAAGATATTAGCCATAACAACATGCTAGGTAGAACCAAATTGCAGACTCCAGTAGGTTTGTTACTAATTAAAAACCAAAACTTAGTCAACGTAGTACAATAATACAACAAATATGAGGAAAGCCGAAAGAAATGGATAAAAATAAATGTTAAAAGGAAATAACTTCAGGGGCACCCAGCTGGCTCAGTGGTGGAGGATGTGATTCTAGTTCTCATGGTTGTGAGTTCGAGACCTGCGTTGGGTAGAGATAACGTAAGTAAATAAATGTTTTTAAAACTTAAAAAGAAATGACATGGAGAAAAAGAAAAACAATGAGAAAATGAGCTATTTTCCTAAACATACAACAAAGTATACAGATCTCCGCTGAGTCTAATTTTAAATTATTTAATATTAATCAATATATTAGAGTGCATCTAAACCTTAATATTGGTGTTAATTTAAATATTCAAAACAATAGGAAATACTGATGTTTGAATAATAGATAATTTAATAATTTAATTTGATAATATTAGAAAATAAACCTCCCAAGTATGGAAAATCCCTATAACACATACAGAGGAATTTTCTTTTTTATAATTTTTTTAAAATGTTTTTATTTATTTTTGAGAAAGAGAGAGACAGAGTGCTAGTGAGGAGGGGCAGAGAGAGAGGGAGACAGCCGAAGCAGGCTCCAGGCTCCAAGCTGTCCACACAGAGCCAGACGCGGGGCTCAAACTCACGAACTGCGAGATCATGACCTGAGCCACGGTCAGATGCTTAACTGACTGAGTCCCCCAGCGCCCCTACAGAGGAAATGTTTTAAAGCAAAAGAATGCTATCTCTGCGACCCTAGATTTTAAAATCTCAGTGAAATATATTTTTGTAAGGAACATGACAAATTACGGATAAGCCATAGAAAACCTTCAGGCAGGAACAGAACGTGTGCTGTGTCCAGCGACCGAGGAGGTGGAAAACGGGGACTAACAGCAAGGCACCTCTCCGGCACTGAGAGCGCGAGACTAGAACCTGCTGGAGAAGCAGCTGCTCCTAGGGCTGGGCCTGGAACACCCAGCAGGCACCCAGCAGAGATAAGCAGACTCATGTCAAAAGGACTCAGAAAAGGGGACTTTGTCCACAAGTCCCTGTCTCCTTGCTTGAACTGCCGTACCCTCTGGAAACAATGCAAGAGGCGTCCATAGAGAACTGTAAAAGGAGGAAGGAAGAAGCAAGCCAGTCGGTTCCCCAGGACTGGACAATATCAGCAGAAGGGTGCCCTCTGACCCCCACACAACAGAAGCTGACCCACACCCTGCATTTCCCCAGCCAACAAGCCAGCAGCAGAACGCAGCCGGGAGGCTCACTCCTCCCACGATGGACAGGAATCCTGCTGAAACATCAACAAAAAGGATCAGTCAGGACCCTCACTGCAGAGAAGCAAAAGGGAAACCCCAGGGGAGGGTGGAGGCGACAGAGGGTCCTGCGTGGACGATCTCAGCACACGCACCCCGCACAGTCACCGAGCAGGAGGTAGAGGGACAAGTGGCCTGGCCCCAACAAGAGGGCTCTCGACCACAAACTCCCATCCCCCGCCCCCGGAAGCATCTGGAAGCATGTGGGCCTGGACAAACCACCCTCAGGCAGGAGCATCAGGGGCCAGGGGAGCCCCAGATGCAGCAGAGGGGCCAGCCTATCAGAGGCTGCTAGGATTCAACTGTCCCTCGAACCACAACCACAGGGAGGCTGAAACCTGTATTTTGTTAAACCTGAAGGATGTTACTTCTGGCAAGAATAAAACATTTTTACAATCTCCTGACAGAAAACCCCCAGTTCCCACAACACAAGTGAAAATCGCCCTCTACACAAAGAACCAGAAAAATCACACCTTGAATATGAAAAGCAATTAACTGGGGGGCGCCTGGGTGGCTCAGTCGGGTAAGCAACCAACTCTTGGTTTCAGCTCAGGTCATGATCTCACGGTGGGTAAGATCGAGCCCCACATCAGGCTCCATGATGACAACACGGAGCCTGCCTGGGATTCTCTCTCTCTCTCTCTCTCTCTCTCTCTCTTCCTTTATGCCCCTCCCTCCCAAAATAAATAAATAAACATGAAAAAAAAAGGAAAAAAGAAAAGCAATTAACTGATGTCCATATTGAGGTAAATCAGACGTCGGAAGGATCTGGCAAGTATTTTAAAGCAGGATAGAGAAGGCAATGTCCCTAGGGTCCCTCCTTCCACAGCTCAGCAGGTGTCCAAGAACTCACCTCTCCCAGGGGTGCGGTATCCCCACGATGACCTCCCCAGCCGTGCCACAGTCCAGCTCTGCAGAGTGGCCAAGCGTAGGGGTTCCCCTGCACCCACAAATGCAGGTCCTCGGCACCACCAGCAGGGCCCCTGGTGACCTCTGCACCCAGCTGACCACAGCTGTGTTCCTCCCAGTGGGGTCTGGACCCTGACCCTGGGTGGGGAGGCCATTTCCAGGGTGGTTCCTCCCACCCCCCGAGGTCCTGCCAACCCGGTAAGGGTCTGCCCTGGGCCTTTATTCTTCACATCCTTAACCAACCCCCTGGGACTCTAAGCTCTTGTTACAGTCGTGATTTTTCATTTCAACCTTCCTTGCTGTTTCTTCTGATTGGACCCTGACCAACACACTGGAAAATAACCAGACAGACACCGTGCTCAGAAAACAGCAAAAATGTGTATGCCGTGAAGAAAACTGCCGTGAAGAAAACAAATCTCTTGTCCAAAAGAAGTAAAGATCATGCAATTTCTTTTTTTTTAAGTTTATTTTTTTTCAAGTTTATTCATTTTGAGAGAGACAGAGAGAGCGAGAGGGGGAGGGGCAGAGAGAAAGGGAGAGAGAGAATCCCAAGCAGGCTCCACACTGTCAGCATGGAGCCTGATGCAGGGCTCAAACTTACGAACCGTGAGATCATGACCTGAGCCGAAACCAAGAGTTGGATGCCTAACCGACTGAGCCACCCAGGCGCCCCTGAGCTTATTTATTTTTGAGAGACAGAGAAAGCGTGAGTGGGGAAGGGGCAGAGAGAGGGAGAGAGAGAATCCCAAGCCGGCTGTGAGGTGTCAGCACAGACCCCAACTCGGGGCTTGAACTCATGAACCATAAGATCGTGATCTGAGCCGAAGTCAGACGCTTAACCGACTGAGCCACCCAGGGGCGCCAATAATGCAACTATGTCAAAATCACTCCAAACACCAAAAACTAGTTTTAAACGTGGTCTGGTACCCAACAAAAGAAAAACTGTAGGCTTGCAGAGCTGACAGAGGTGAGAAGCCACAGAAACTGACCCCAGGGATTTGGGGAGGTCGAGGCAGGGTGCCGAGGCTGTCGCCCTGAGTCTGACGTGGGGCTCTGCATGAGGACCTCAGAGTGGCCACAGTCAGCAAGTGGGACAGTGGGGCCTGCGTAGCTCTCCCTCCCGGGCTCATGTGGCCGGCACCAAGCCATGCTCATGACACTGCTCACACACAGCCCAGGGACTCCTGGACTCCTGGGCCTGGGTCTCCATCTCAGAGCAGCCGGCATGTCCGGCTGCCAGGCCACCAGCTGCCCTCGGTCTCCAGAAACTTGCTCAGGCCCAAAGTAGCGGGACCCACACCGAGGCTTCACGGCTGCTTCAGGAACTTGAGAGCAAACTGTTGTCAGAATAAAAGCGACAGTCTTGGTTCTCTGACAGAGGGGGCCTCCAGGGACCCAGGGAAAGTGTCACTAGTTCCACTTTTAGGGAAAGTGTTTTAATTACGAAAGCAATCTGAACCTTATCTTCTCCTCCTCCCGCCGGTCCTGGAAACTAAGGTCTGCACACTTCAGTGGGTTCTCCATTAGAAGCTAACAAGCAGCTTGTCATGAGCAGGCTGTGCAGGTAACGCCGACGAGTGAGGTTGGACCCTGCCGCGGGCGCGAGTTCACAGTGACAAGGTTCAAGGAAGAGTATCTGGGGGACCCCAGGGCCAGGTGATGTCACTGGAGCGGCCCTGGAACCTGCTTCCGTGCATCTCTTGCTTTGCAGAATCAAGGCCCATGTTCATGCGCTCATTAGCAAATTAACCTCCCTTCCGTGTGATTCCAGAACTGGCCACAGAAGCCTATGGACAGAGTTGGCGAGTTTCCTACATGGCCCCACACATTTCCATTTTCAAGTGGTAAAAGAAAGTATCAGTGTTCATGCTAGACTGTGTCCTCCCAAAATCCATAACCCCCAGGACCTCAGAATGTGACTCTTTTTGGAGAAAGAGTCTTAAAACAGGGGATAAAGTCAACATGAAGTCACATGTTAACCCTTAATGAGCGGGTTTTTTTTTTTTTTATGTTTATCTATTTTTGAGAGAGAGAGAGAGAATGGGGGAGGGGCAGAGAGGGAGACACAGAATCCGAAGCAGGCTCCAGGCTCTGAGCTGTCGGCACAGAGCATGACGCGGGGCTCGAACCCACGAACTGCGAGATCATGACCTGAGCCAAAGTCAGACGCTTAACCTACTGAGCCACCCAGGCGCCCCAAGAGTGGGGCCTTTATAAGAAAAGGAGGTCAGAACACAGACACGCACAGAGGGATGAACATGTGATGACACGGGAAGAAAACAGCCATCTGCACACCCAAGAGAGAGGCCTCAGGAGGAACCAACCGTGTGGACACCTTGATCTTGTACTTGCAGCCTCCAGGGCTGGAAGAAAACAAATCTCTTGTCCAAGTCTCCCGGCTAGTTTACGTACAAGCTCATACAGGCTGTGTGTCAAAGACTTCAGAGTAACACATGTGGCCTGAA
The DNA here is from genome assembly GCF_023721935.1 of Panthera uncia. Classification (NCBI taxonomy): domain Eukaryota; kingdom Metazoa; phylum Chordata; class Mammalia; order Carnivora; family Felidae; genus Panthera; species Panthera uncia. Next base: position 15,832 of record NW_026058534.1, read on the forward strand.
TTCCAGCTCCCCACACTTTCCAGCTCTGTAATGTCTCCTTTCCAGGCTGTGGTTTTCCTCTCTGTATAATGGGTATGAGTTCCTTCCACCAGCATTTGTTTGAGGGGTAAGTGAGACAGTCCACGCCAGGGACCTGGCCAGGAGTCAATCAGGGTAAGTAATACCCAGAGCAGACCACTCTCCCTGACCACGTTACCGCTGCCATCCTCAGGCCGGACTACCACTGACCTGTGCTGGGGGACAACGGCCCCGGTGACGGAAGGAAGAGTCGCTGGATGCAGGGAGGGCACAGGGCTTAGCCCAGAGATTATCCTGTCCCGGGTATACATAAATTCAGGGAAGTCTTCGACAGAATGCACACAAGAGCCATATAATCAGTATTGTGTGATTCATTCAACAACCATTTGCCCACTGTGATACTGGGCGCTGGGTATGGCAGTCCATACAACAAACACATCTGATCTCAGCTCCTGCTCTCAGACACCCGGCCCGGGCCACGGGGCTCCAACCGGGCTGAGGCCACCCTGGTGCCAAGGCCCCCCTTGCCCCTTGGAGCCGCAGGCACACAGCTGGCCACCAACCTCAGCTCAGGACACAGACATCAGGAAAGCCTGGCTCCCTCCCCCCGTGCCAGGAGACGTTAATCCACTCCTGCCCCCGCCTGACCACCACGATGCCCCAGGGCCAACTTGTGCGGTGACAACTTGTTCTGAGACACACAGGGGTAAGGCCAAGTGCTCTGTGCCCTCGGCTTCCCCCTCGGCCCACAGCCAGCCCCCGCTGAGCACCGTCACCAGGACAGGTTGGCCTGGGTGAGCCTGAGTTCACACTCTGAGCACAGGCTGTCCCTCCTCTGTCCTCTCCTCCCTTGGGCTCCCACCCTGTCTAGACACCTTTCATCCCGCAGTTTCTCCTCCTCAGCACCAGTGACACCAGACAAGCCTCCCTCATGACAGCAGGGGCTGCCCTGTGAATTTCGGGGTGCACAGCGGCATCCCGGCCTCCACCCACTGGGTGCCAGGAGCTCCCCCCCTACCCCACCAGCAGCGCCCTGGTCATGACACCAGAAACAACTCCAGATACTACCACAGGTCCTCTGGGGACAAAATTGCCGGGCCCCACCCCGGCTGGGAATCCCCAGCCCCCCAGCCCCTCTGCCTGCTTCCTAGGGTGATTTTCACCCTTCCCAGGACCCAACGAACACGGTCAGAATGTCCTTCAGAAATCACGTCGGTAGAGAAGATCCAGGATTACATTTGTTTGCTATTTTCTAAATATTTTTGAGAGAGTGAGAGAGAGAGAGAGAGAAAGAGAGAGAGAGATGGAATGAGTGGGGGAGGGGCAGCAAGAGAAGGGGTCAGAGGATCCGAAGCCGGCTCTGTGCTGACAGCAGAGACCCTGACACAGGACTCGAATTCACGAACTGTAAGACCTGAGCTGTAAGTTGAAGTCGGACGTTTAATCAACCGAGCCACCCAGGCGCCCCCTAAGTGTCATTTCTGATTTTTCGTTCCGATCCTCCGGACTGCACGCCATGCAAGAGAGTTATTTTTAGCCTGTTTGGTAAAAGGAAATGGAGCACAGGGAGTCAGATGACTTTTCTGGGGAGAGCGCGGTGCTGAGTGTAGCGGGCTGGCGTCCCATCGGGAAGGACACCAGTGGGTGGCTGACGTGTACACGCTGAGCTCACGATGCCGTTCCTGACAGGCTACTTACTCGTGGACGTAAAATCTAATTCTTGTATCTGTTTTCGTTTTTTTCACTTTTATAATCTCTCTTAACACGCATGTGTTGGGGCACCTGGGGGGCTCAGTCGGTTACACGTCCGACTTCGGCTCAGGTCAAGGTCTCTTGGTTCATGAGTTCTAGCCCCGCATCGGGCTCTCCACTCTCACTATAGAGCCTGCTTGGGATCCTCTGTCTCCCTCTCTCTCTGCTCCTGCTCACCCCCCTGCCTCTCTCTCAAAAATAAATAAACATTTTAAAAAATTAAAAAAAAATAAAAGCTCATGTGTTGTCTTCACTCTGTTCTTTAATTTTGCATCAGCCTGGGGCCAAAACCAACACAATTCTTTTTTTTAATTTTTTTAATGCTTATTTATTTTTGAGAGAGAGGAGAGACAGAGCGTGAGCAGGGGAGGGGCATCCGAAGCAGGCTCCAGGCTCTGAGCCGTCAGCACAGAGCCCGACGCAGGACTTGAACTCATGAACCGAGATCACGACCTGAGCCGAAATCAAGAGCCACCCAGGTGCCCCCAAACCAAACACAATTCTGACCAACAAAACTAAACGAGCGCACTGATGGACTGGGATCTCCCGAATAATAACGTGGAAATACCATCAATCCACATGTAAAGACCCTCCCAGAACGAGCTGGGTCTTCCCTAGATATCGTAGCCATTGTGTTCTTGGGGTCTGGGAAGTGTTGTCAAAGGGGGTGCAGATGGTTTTGGGGACACACCCGTCAGAGAGCCCAGCCAAAGAAAGGCACGGTAAGGACGCCATGGACCGCAGTGTGTCCCCACGAACAAGTCTCCCCGATGAAATCCCGGAGCTTGCTCGCGCCTCCATTTTGCTGATGGAGGAAGAGGTCTCTACGGGGAGAGTGACAAGCCCAAGGTCACGCAGATGGAGGGAACAGGGAGGGCGCCCCCCCCCCCAGCCTTGCCTGTGTCACCTCCATCATGCTCCTGGGTGCCTCCCTCAGTGTCCAAGGATGAACCCTGTGAAATTAACACCCTCTCCTAAAGACATGGTGGCCACTTCACACCGAGGTGCTAGGAGGCTGAACAGTCCTTGTCACAATATTGCTGTTAAAAATCTGTTCTGGGGGCACCTGGGAGGCTCATTCGGTTGAGAGTTTGACTTCGGCTCAGGTCACAATCTCACGGTTCGTGAGTTCAAGCCCTGCGTCGGGCTCTGTGCTGACAGCTCGGAGCCTGGAACCTGCTTCGGATTCTGTGTCTCCCTCTCTCTGCCCCTCCCCCACTATGCTTTCTCTCTCTCTCTCTCTCTCTCTCTCTCTCTCTCTCAAAATGAATAAACATTAAAAAAAAATGAAAGGGATGCAGAGAATAAGACAAAGTACTAAACAGTTTACAACATGGAGCCGATGTTGCTTCACATGACACGTGCCAAAGTTTCTGGGACCTCCAACCAAGTGGGGCTTGAGACCAAGCATCTACTGACCGCATCCAATGTTCAGGAAGCCAGACAGTCGCGGCTGACTGCCAGAATAATGCACCCTGCCTACAATGCCAGAAAGACAGCCTTATCAGTGCAAACCAGGATGTCCACATCCAAAGTCGCCAGTCACACTGGACGCGTGAGAAGGACGCCAGCTCCTGGTACTGCCTGTAACATCGCACATGGGAGGAGCAAGAATCAGGGAAATTGCTGGTTTCTCCAGAATTTTCATTGTTCTCAGGGACGCCTGGGGGGCTCAGTCTGTTGAGCGTCCAACTCTTGGTTTCGGCTCAGGTCACGATCTCACAGTTCATGGGATTGAGCCCCATGTCGGGCTCTGTGCTGACAGCGTGAAGCCTGTTTGGGATTCTCTCTCTCCATCTTTTTCTGCCTCTTTCCCCCCTCCACCTCAAATAAATAAATACACTTTTAAAAAAACAGAAAGAATTTTCATTTTTCTCAGAATTCACGGGGCTCAATCCCTCCCCATACCTCTGTCCCGGCTCCCCTGCCCGACAGAGGCAGACACGCCCTGCCCTCCTAAGGCTTTTCCAAACCCTTCCTTCCTCGAGGAGCAGCTCAGGTCTCTGCATCCTGCCACACTGAACACACCCCTCCTATCACATCTAACTTATTCCTTCGCTTCTCTGTCTCCTCGTTCCCCACCGCAGGGTGAGCTCTTCAGAAGTGCAAGCTGTGACACTAATTCCCATAACACTAGAACACATGTATTACGAATACCACGAATATATAACATATAATCAAAAAAAGAAACTCACAGCTTCTTTTTAAACAATTGAAATTTACAAGAAACCTTTCTAGAGAGTCATTTGCTATGAAATTCCTAAAAAAAAAAAAAAAAAAAAACCACAGCCCTTAAAAGCTTAACCACGAAGGGAATCTGGAATAACTTTGGCGTTGGCTCCGGGCCTGTTAGGAGTAGCTTGTGAAAAGACTCACTCCTGCTGTTTATCGAGATTAACATCATTTCACTGCAAGAGTCAGAGTTTCAGTAAATACCCCTCCGAGATGATGCTTTCCAGATGAAAACAAGTTATGGGCCACATTCAGAGTGCATGGAGACAAAGACAGCCCCTGAGCTGTGTCACGGGGGGACGGAGCTTTGGGGCGTTCTCATGGCGACCACGGGGATGCGCAAAGTCCACCTGGACCAAAAGTAACGCACCTCCTCGTACGACCGCCGCCAGCGCTTAACTGTTTGGTTTTCACGTTAGTACTACTTGAAGCTGGAACGTTCATCACCAGTACAACCTGGCTTCTCTTCTTCTGGTCTGAGCATTGGATCAGACGGTTCGCGTGTTCTCTGTGAAGCTCCCCTCAAGGTGCCCGCAGGCTTCCTCACGAGCCACCCCCAGACATGAAAACAAGACCACACAAGATACAGCACAATCCTCCCGGAACAAAGTGTGCCTGTGAACCATCCCGAGTCCCGTAGCATACAGGTGGGAGGCGGTACGAGAGGGAAAACAGAGCCCTGCGGTGTTGGCATTGCTCCTGGGGAGGCAGAGCTGCCTGCCCCCCCCCCAGCCTCTCTTCCACAGGGTGAGGCCGCCAAAGCCTCACAATCGAATGGGACACGTCCCTCACCAGGCCGAGACTACACACAGGTGGGGTCTGACTCTTCCTTAAGCACCGGGTGCACCAAGCAAAACACCTGCTCCAGTGCACCTGCTCCAAATAATACCTCCCACCCCCAAAGTGTCCCCCAGGAGAGAGACCCCTTGGCACGTCCAACCAAGGTTAACAGCAAGGGCAGGAAAAGGCCAAGATGGACCGTACTCAACACACAAAAACATCTGCATTCCAATCTATAGAACGTTATGGAGCTTTAAAGATTTCTTCCCGATCTATAACATCCTCATTCATTCAGACTTACCTTTCCAATGATCTCATTAATCTCTGGAGTATTTGGTGTGTACAGTATTTTTCCATGTAATACAGGTTTTAGGAAGGACCACACCAAAGCGCCATTTGGAGACTGTAGAATTTCCTGATAGAGGTTCAAGCAAAATGGTGCTGCCACAATTTAAACAAACAAACAAACAAAAAAGTTACTCACGATAGGGGATGCCCAGGCTAACAGTAACCCTCATTTACATATCCATGATGCGTCACTTTTCAATGACTGATCTAGATACATTTTTCATGCCACAATTCTGAATTTGGGCAGTAAATTCCACAAGAATTTTTCTTGTCATTGTCTTTGGCGCCTCTTGTCTCAGAAGAAATTTCGGGACACCATGTTTATTTCAATATTTGGGGGGTTTTTTGTTTTTGCTTTAATTTTTTAATGTTTATTCATTTTTGAGAGAGAGCACCAGCAGGAGAGGGGCAGAGAGAAGGAGACCTAGAATCTGAAGCAGGCTCCAGGCTGTCAGCGCAGAGCCCGATGCGGGGCTCGAACCCACAAACGGTGAGATCATGACCTGAGCCGAAGTCACATGCTTAACCGACTGAGCCACCCAGGCGCCCCTTGCTTCAATACTTTAAAAGAAAGGAAAGCATGACCTTCACGTGTCCAAACTAAGTCATCCTTAAGACACCTGAAAATAAGTAATAGAAAGAAATGCACCTGATCTTTAATCTAGAAAACTGTCAACACTTACAGGATTGAGAACAGAATTAGGTTCTTCTTATGAAATTAGCTTCATATCTTGTTACTGAATTTTCTTCCCTGCACCTACACAGAAGTGTTGAACTTACCGTTTTTGATATATTAAGTCACCTTCTTTTCACTCCACCCTTGATTCCTTAAGGTGGCTTTTATCATTGCTGTGGTGCTAACTGGTTTCAACTGAGGGCTTACTCAACTAACCTGTCTAACCGAATAGGTGCTTAATGAGGGTAGAGCCTTCATCACCATAGTGCTTAGTGACTGATTCTTATATATGGTTTTAAAATAGTGATGAGTACTTTAGTACAACTGGTTCTTTTACTCCTGGAGCGAACATTTAAAATGCAAATATTTCAGGGCACCTGGGTGGCTCAGTCGGTTAAGCATCCAACTTCGGCTCAGGGCATGATCTCACAGTCTGTGGGTTCGAGCCCCGCATCAGGCTCTGTGCTGATAGCTCGGAGCCTGGAGCCTGCTTTGGATTCTTCATCCCCCTCTCTCTCTTTGCCCCTCCCCTGCTCATGCTGTCTCTCCCTCTCTCTCTCAAAAATAAACATTAAGGGGCATCTGGGTGGCTCAGTCGGTTAAGCGTCCGACTTCGGCTCAGGTCATGATCTCACAGTTCGTGAGTTCGAGCCCGTGTCAGGCTCTGTGCTGACAGCTCAGAGCCTGGAGCCTGCTTTACATTCTGTGTCTCCCTCTCTCTCTGCCACTTCCCTGCTCATGCTCTGTCTCTCTCTGTCTCAAAAATAAACAAACATTAAAAAAAATTTTTTTCTTAAATAAACATTAAAAAATAATTTAAAAAAATGGAAGTATCTTAGCTTTGATACCATGATTCCTAACACCCAAGGTATGAATATTGCTGTTGTGATCACTTCCACTATTAATTTCATCTTCCCAAATTGTCCACTTGAAAAGGAAAAAAAATGTTTTTTTATTCAACAAGTACAATAAAATTGATAGAAAGAACTCCCTGAGATATAAATTAAGAGCATGGATACATAATGAAGTTTGAAACCATTAATTATAAAGGTTGTTCTCATTGATATTTTTCAAAGTTATATTTCAAATTATCAGCTTGATGTAAACAGTAACAATTTTCATTTCAGAAAAGACATAACCATCTTTATGTACAGAACAAAAAATTTGAAACCAGGAATCCTGACATATGCCACTTGTGAGCTGTGTGAACTTGGGTAAGTGATTTACCCTTCTCTGAGCTTCCAGCATGTCTTCTGGAAGATGAGGGTACTAATATTGTCTGTGGTGAGTGTGACAATCATTTGAAATACAATGTATGAAAGTACTAAGAAAGACTGGTCCTCAATGGTGGCTAAATAACTAGACAGATGAATGGTTGAGTGAGCATGTGAATGAATGAATCAATGGATGGATGAAAGGATGGATGGATAGATAGAGGGATGGATGGAAGGATGGATGGTTAAATATTTGATGGATGGAAGGATGGATAGATGTAAAGATAGACGGAAGGATGGATGGATGGATGGATGGATTGATGGATGGATGGATAGATGGATGGACTGATGGATGGATGGGTGGATGGATGGATTGATGGATGGATAGGTGGATGGATGGATGGATGGATGGATGGATGGATGGATAGATGGACAGATGGATGGATGGATCAATGGATGGGTGGATGGGTGGGTGGATGGATGGATGGATGGATGGATTGATGGATGGATAGGTGAATAGATGGATGGATGGATGGATGGATGGATGGATCAATGGATGTGTGGATGGGTGGATTGATGGATGGAAGGAAGGAAAGGAAGGAAGGAAGGAAGGAAGGAAGGAAGGAAGGAAGGAAGGATAAATGGATGAATTAATAGATTGATGGAGGAATGGATGGAAGGATGGATGATTAGATTTCATGAGCAAGTAAAAAATCCTCAAGAAACCCAAGTGCAAGAAAAAAAAGAAGACATGAGAATTAGAGAAGCGGACAACAAAAATTATCAGATATTAACAACATAATGTGTGTTTATACTGCCAAATCATGTTGTATCTGGAACTACCTGAACTATCCACTCGCTGATGAGCACACGAACACACTGTCTCTGAGTTTGCTGTGAGGTGGCTTCACACCTTACGCCTCCAACTCCACAAAATGCCCCCTCCTCCTCCTCCCTGGTCCTGCCAGGACTCTCTCCACCCCATGCACACGGTACGTAAACAGAGATTTAGATTTACGTTTTTCATAGTAAAGAAATATATACAAATATATAATACATAATTTGTAATATATAGCATGTTTTATGTATGTAAGTATATAAGACATAATTTGTAATATAATAGATTTTGTATATTTATCGGGTGTGGGTGGTAGGCAGAATCCCAACATGGCCCCTGGCGTTCATGCCCTGACTTGTGGACGGGAGCTGGGGATGACAGATGCCATCCCCTGGGTGGGTTTCCCAGGCATGGTGAAGGAATGCTGAAGCTGTAAATAAGGTCCCCAATCAGCTGACCTGGCATTTCTCAAAAAGAAGATGATCCTGGCTGAGCAATCAGGTAAACCCTTTTTAAATTTTTTTTTTTAACGTTTATTTATTTTTGGGACAGAGAGAGACAGAGCATGAATGGGGGAGGGGCAGAGAGAGAGGGAGACACAGAATCGGAAACAGGCTCCAGGCTCTGAGCCATCAGCCCAGAGCCCGATGCGGGGCTCGAACCCACGGACCGAGAGATCGTGACCTGAGCTGAAGTCGGACACTTAACCGACTGAGCCACCCAGGCGCCCCCAGGTAAACCCTTTTAAAAGGACTGGGAGCCCCAGAGTCAGACACCCCTGACACCCTGGTCCATTGGGGAGCCCCAGCTGACCAGTACCACTGAGGGGGTCCAGGCACGGAGACCAAGAGCACCATTTTGGTCCCTGCAACGTGCTGAGATCCTACAAGGAGAAATGTATGCGGCCACCTACAAATCTGTCTTCTGTGAGACTCAGTGGCAAAGGACTGTGGATGGATAAGCGACTTCCTGGCCCCACTTTAAGTGGATATGTTTTGGGGGCGCCTAGGTGGCTCAGTCGGTTAAGCATCGCACTTCAGCTCAGGTCACGATCTCGCAGTTCGTGAGTTCGAGCCCCACGTCGGGCTCTGTGATGACAGCTCAGAGCCTGAAGCCTGCTTCGGATTCTGTGTCTCCCTCTCTTTCTGCCCTTCCTCTGCTCACGCTCTGTCTTTCTCTCTCTCAAAAACAAATAAACATTTTTTTAAAAATTAAGAAAAAAAAGAGTGGCTATGTCTTAATTAGAAAGGCAGACTAAGCGTGCCAGTACACTTGTGGGGTTCGGCGCCCCACACCCCTGAACAAGTGATGCCTTTTTGTCCATGTGATCTTATCTCTGAATCACGATGGTCTCATCTAAGACACGGATACAAGAAGACCTGTGTCATTTCCCTGACGACACAGGGAGAGGATCAGCTGGTGTGGGTGGGTGTCAGGGGCTTCCAAAGCCACAAGCCACGTCCACATGTGCAGCCTCAGTGAAAGCGGAGAGATACAGCTGAGAAGGTGGAGGGGAACCACTTTTTGCCAGTGTGTGCCCACCCTCACACCGAACATTCAGCACAGAGCGGGGCACGTGGCCAAGATGCAAACACAGATTACTGTCGCCTTACTTGAATCTTCGGGAATGTTGAATTTTTCTTTGTCCCCTCCCAGGAGCTCATTAACTCTGGGCAAGTTAATGAACGAGTTGGAGCTGCTGAAAAACGACGAGGGCTCCTTGCAAAGCTTCTTCATCACGGACTGGAAAGAACCGAAGGCTGAACTTCTGGCCTGGCCATTCTGTGGATCCTGAGAACACGAGGCAAATAAGGTATCGCTCAACAGGGACTCCGCCTTCTGAAAGGGAGCCCTGTCTCCAGCTGAACACACAGGACGTTCACCACGCCCGAGCACGCAATCTGGGCTTCAGACTTCTCTGCCCTCCAAACACCCCACAAAACGTGCAGTGATTTTTCTGGACTTTAACCCATTAGGAGACACAAAGGCCACACTCACGCACACGTGCATGCACTCGCACCAGCAAATCCTGGTCAGTCCAGTGATAAATGCTCAATCCATAAAAGATCGCTAAATCTGCGAATTAATGTTCTTCACGTTTGTCTACCGCCGAGTTCCCCCAGACACTTGACAGCTTTCCAAACTGCCCATCAGCTGATGAACACAGCGCTGTCCTACCCAAGGCCGCTGAGGACCCTGTCATACACCCCGCACCGTGCACCTCTCTTTGCGCGTCCCCACGCACCTGCTCTCCCTGCGCATCCCGTCCAGGCAGACGGCGTCCAAGCAAAAGCTACCGTCACCCCACTAACTTCCTTCAAGTTTGTGTTTGTATTTGCAGTACATAATCTGTACTTCGTAAGCCAATTATTTGCATGTAAATAAACGTGAAGGTTTTTGAAAGCAATTAACTCTCGGGATGAAGTTAAACAAGCCTGTGGAATTTCATGTGTGCTCATACACGATGTAGGGATTTCAGACTTCACAGATGATGCGTGAACCCTTCCAACCACCATGTGGGGGGGATGTGGCTCAACGAAGTCTCCGACCTCCGGTTTTTAGGGAGATGCCCAGCGTTCCTGCCAGGCTGTTGTCTCCGCAGCCACAGAAAGTACTCCCATTGCTATGTTTTGCTGCCACATGCAAACTTTAGATGCCGGAAGACAAATACAGGCCAAAGCAGCAAATCTGAATATCTCCCCGGGGACCAAAAGTGAACACACACCTGTTGAAAGTCGGGCGTGTCCAGCAAGGCAGTGATTTTATTCACACGAAGAAATTCGGGAAGGTATTCCAGAACGTGGCCGGCTTTGGCAAGCAGGTGGCTGAGCCTGGAGACCACGTCCGACAGGGAGCTGAGCACTCTGCTCGCTTCCAAAGGCATCAGAGTCTCAAAGGGAAAAGACACAACGTGAAATAACCAACATTGTACATTCTACTCTCATGAGCCTTGCGTGAGCAGTGAAAGCCTGGTTATTAGATTTTATTCTCTCTCGAACTAGGGAGACGTCTTGGCTGTGCCGTATCAACGTCCTCTTCATTGGCGTGCACCTGGTTCAGGTTTTCATCACACCCTTGATTACGCCAGCAATGCTCAAACGTAAACCAGGAAGAAATACAATCTGTTGTTAAAATTAAAATCGGGGGCCCCTTGGGGAGCTCAGTCGGTTAAACTTTCGACTTCAGCTCAGGTCATGATCTTGCAGTTCGTGGGTTTGAGCCCCAAGTCGGGCTCTGTGCTGACAGCTCAGAGCCTGGAGCCTGCTTCGGATTCTGTGTCTCCCTCTCTCTCTGCCCCTCCCCTGATCGCTTGCGGTCTCTCTCTCTCTCTCTCAAAAATAAACATTAAAAAAAAATTTAATTAAAATCAATTTCCAAGTATTTCTCTTTATCTTAGAGATGCCTAAAGTGGATATTTTAAGAGTGAAAATAAAACAATTCTTTTTTTTTAGGTTTTTATTTATTGATTTTTGAGAAGGAGAGAGAGCACGAGCAGAAGAGGGGCAGAGAGAGAGAGAGAGAAAGAGAGACAGAGAGAGAGAGAGAGAGAGAGAGAGAATCCCAAGCAGGCTCTGCACTGTCAGCACAGAGCCCAAATGGGGCTCGAATTCATGCACTGTGAGATCATGACCTGAGCCGAAACCAACAGTCAGACATTTAATGGACTGAGACCCCCAGGCGCCCCCCTCCTGCCTGTGCATTTTAAATATACTTGATCTGAAAGTATTTGTTCTATGAATGTGTGTGCGTGTGTAACCTAACAATTACCCAACAGAGGGAGGGGGACCACGAAGAAACTAGGCTGGGAAGGCAACCCCCCCCTTTTCCTGACCCCAAAGCCGTCCCCCCAGTTTGGAAGCACTTTTGCCATTCTCAACACCTGTGTCACCTCTGATGAACCCAGATGTCGGCAGATCCGTCCCTGGGGAGGAACGTGGAGCAAAGCTGGTCCCTAAGGGCACAGGCAAAGTTTCTGGAAACATAAGACTCAGTGTAGGACAGAAGACAAAGAACTTCTAGAAGAGGCAGAGCCCAGAAGGTGGTCAGCGGAGGTTAATGGGGGCGCCCCCGGGTTAGCTGTGCTCACCGTCTACACGGCGGGGAGGGGGGGGGGTCACTGGAGGTTAATGGGGGCACCCCAGGTTATCGTGCTCACCATCCACACGGTGGGGGGTCACTGAAGTTAATCAGGGCGCCCCTGGGTTAGTAGTGCTCATTATCCACATGGGGAGGTCACTGGAGGTTAATCAGGGCGCCCCTGGGTTAGTGGTTCTCACCGTCCACACGGGAGGGGTCACTGGA
>NW_026058535.1:0-27991 GCF_023721935.1 Panthera uncia
AGAAGAAGAAGAAGAAGAAGAAGAAGAAGAAGAAGAAGAAGAAGAAGGAGGAGGAGAAGGAGAAGAAGGGGAAGAGGAAGAAGAAGAAGAAACAGAAGCAAGATCATCTAGATGACTATCTTGTCACTCCTTGAAAGGAATCTTTATCCTTTCATTCATTCTGTACTGAGCGGCTGCCATGGGCACTGAAAGAAATCTCTAAATAAGTAGCTGCTTACATGGCTGCTTACAGTTTAGCAGAAGAACTAGACAGCAAATAAGTAAACAGAGAAATAAAAACAAATTATATAAGGCTATAAAGCAAATGAATGGGGAGATATGATAGAAGGAAGCATCTAAGGATGCAACAGTGAACTGAGTCGCAAAGGATCCAGGATTAATGAATCATCTATTGGCAAAGTTGGAAAAAGAATTTTCCAAGCAAAGGGAAGAACTGAGTTAAGAATGGGTTTGCTGTATTCCAGCAACAGAAGGGCAACTCATGTGGGTCACAAAGAACAAGAAGAAGGGTGGTATAGCGTGGGTTCGGAGAAATAAGGGAAGATTCAAATTACTCAAGATCTTGTGAAGACCTAAGAGCAAAAGGAAGTTCTTGAAGGAGTCTGAACAGGGATGGGGGGGGGGGGTGTGTAATGTAGCCTCACTTGTGTCAGAAAAAGATGTTCTGGCTGTGGCATAGCGACAACTCAAAGAAGAAAGCTGGATAGCGGTCCAAAAGAAAGATTGGCAACTCATGGAAGAACAAGATTTCAGAAGACTAGAGAAGTGGAAAGAGAGGTGAAAATAGTAAGAATCCAGGGCTGCAGAAGCTGTGAGAAATGCTAATAGAATTGTCGGAAATTCCCCTAAGGAAGGATCGCCGCAGAAAGACAAACAAAAGGCTGTCCACGAGTGGGAGGATTCATGGCACCAACACATTAAGGTGCTCCATGTACATTAAAAATGACATCTAATATTTTCTAGCACTTTTAAATTTACATATGTATTGCCTATTTGAATCCTCCCAATAGCTCTGCAAAGTAGATATGATGGCTATCATTCTTGCTTACAGATGAAAACAAAGAACTGATTTAACACAATATGATGACCAAGACAACGACGAGAATAGCCCAGCTACACCATCATCTAAGGACAGCTATATCCTGCTTCTCCAGCTAGATCACCGGACTGGAAACATGTCTTATATTTATTGACTTGAATGCAGTGGTTTCTTAACCTGTACTTGTTGATGATGAACCTGAAAAATAGGGCTGAAAGAAGGACAACCCTGATGGTTTAGTGAGGAGATTGAATTGCAGGAACTCTTTTCTACTCTCCAGTCCAAAAGTTCTCCAGGTATGGTCCCCAGACTAGCAGCATGAGCACCACTCAGGAACTTGTTGGAAATGCAAATTCTCAGATCCTTACCCCAAACCTATTGAATCAGAAACTTTGGGGGTGGGGCCCAACACCTGCATTTTAACCAGCCCTCTAGAGGATTCTGATACAGCTCAAGTTGGAGAATCACTGCTCTAGTCTACCACGATTTCCCTTGACAAAGAAAGGGGGGAGACAAAAGGGAGTCGAGAAAAGAATTGAGAATAACAATGTGGATATACAAAGGCATTGGCACACAGGGCTACTGGGAAATATATAAAAAAGGAGAAAAGAAAGGCCTTTAGGAGGAAACAGGTGCTCTTTCTTGTGCCTCAGTGGACCCCAGTGAGATTTAGTTCATATCTGCAGCATTCTTCTTTAGGCAAAGCGCAAATTTCTTGTCTGCCTTATGGGATAGGCATTTACAACCTTTAAAAGAAAAGAGACACGAAGAAAGATAAAAGCTCCCACAACCATATTTGTACCACACAGCCTTGCTTCCTCCGTGTTGGACAAGGGTTGGATATTTGACTTGAACTAGACTGAGCACGTTATATCTCCCAGAGCATAAGATGGGAAAGGTCAGAAGGTTGGATTGGAGACGAAGGAATAGAAAGTATTGGCCTTTCTATTCCCTTGAACTAAGAGACCTAGCAAACGTACCATGGCAACCTTATTAATACTGCATATAAATATATCCGAAAAAACAGCTCCCAGTGGAGGGAGAAAAAGGAACGGTCAACGGTTGTGTGGCTCCTGTGACTTTCCTGTGTCTGTTCTCACCTCCTATCCTTGGCTTCTGTGAGCTATTTTTGTAGCGTTCCACCAAATTCTCCAGTTTTACTTGTTGGAATATTTTTCTACACCTTCTTGCCAAAGCACTTCTGTTACCTGTGGGCCCAAAAGCTGAAAGCTTACCTCTACAAGAACATTTACTTAAAGTCACGTTAAAGCCCGTGTTGACAAAGAAGTGGGAGACCCATGCTGTTTTGTCACACGAAAAGAAAGAGCCGCTACACTTTGTCTAAGCACCTACATTTGTATTCAGTTTTACATCAGACCTAAAAGCAGCAGTTGAAAAAAAAAAAAAAAAGAAGAAGAAAAAATAAATTCTAATAACTTTTCTCCATCTCTTACTCACGTGAGTTGAAAACGGCCTAAGCTAATAATAAAGCTTCCAACTTTCCATTTCTTCAGCAGAACTTGAACGCACCTGGAACTCTCTTTCAAGTTAATAGGAGCCCTAAATGTAAGCTGGCTATGCAAAGCGGCACAAAACGTTGGCACTCCATCACAAGTGTTCTCCGTCTGCGAGCCCTCGGAAGGCGTGGTGGGGTAAGAGCGAGGTGTTAATGCTTAATGTTCAATTTCCTTCTTGCGTCGATTCAAACTGTACCCACATGGTCTCATAAAACGCTTAATTCGCATCTCTCTGAAATTGAAAAGGCAGGATTCTTAATTGCCTTCCTGGTGGAAAAAACCTATATAAACCCAGAGCAAATGAGATTTTGGAAGGGAGGGTGCTGGATTACGGAGGTCAAGATTAGCATTTTGCTTACGGAACGTATATTTAGGAGAGTGTATCCCAACAGTTCATTTCCCCCCCCAAATTTTACAAGAGCCCTTTGGTGCCTTTCTGCTTTCAGAATCCTGACCGTTTGTCATGCATCCCGCTAGCTCCCTGACCTATGTGGGTCCCGTCAACAGTAGCCTTCTTTTGCATTGAACTGTAAAGTTTCCTTGTGGATAGAATCTCTAATTTCACAGCTCCAAAATTAGGTGGATCTTGGGCACCCTCCAATTGTGAAACATTCTAGAACCTTCAGAATGCATCCCTATGACTATCACTATAGTTAACCATCCAGTCAATATATTCCATAATGTCTTTAGTAAGCAACTATCACATGCGAGGCATTGAGCTGGTTGATACTTTACCCCTCAGTGAGGGAGCCATAGAAAAATAAAAGAATGTTAGAAGTTTCAAAAGGAACCATGGCAGCACTGAGGGAGGAGCAAGGAAATGACTTGTTTATGGGACTTAAAATGTGGAGTAGGGTGCGCTTTCATTATTGAAGCCACGTTAATCTCTGAGAATTTGGGTGCGTTCATCTGGCTGAGAATCTGTAGATACCTCGAGAATTCATGAACTCGGGTCCGCTTAAGAGCGTTTGGTCAACATTTTAGGTTTGGACAATATTCTTAAGAAAATAAATGTCAAAGGACAAAAAGCATTTTATTTAGTAATTAGGATAGTTTTTATTTGTGAGTGGATCTACCATCCACTTAGTAAACCATCCACCTACTAAACCTTCAAAGTAGAAGAAATAAAATGTTTGCTCAAGAGTCGGGAGGGGTGTATAGGCTGGTCGAGGATAGAAAGTGCAACGGGTGGTTAGACCGAAGACCCCTGGGACAGCTTGTGTAGAGCTTTGGCCATCGTGTGAGGCCTATTTGCTTCCAAGTCTAAGTCTGTGCCTTGGCGCAGGGAAGGAGAGGAGAAAGTGGGAGTAACCAGTCTGAGCCACAATGGGATAAAACCAGGCACTGTTTCTGGGCACATTGATTTTACCCAAAGATTTGGAGATTTAAATGTTAACCAATTTAGCCTGATTCAGAAATATATATGTCTTAGAGACATTTTACACTCGACACAGTCTCTTTGGAGCAATTTGTTTAACCTGCCACCAACTTCCATTACACACATCCACACACACAAACACACACTCTAGGGGCCGCCAGGTGGCTCAGTCAGTTAACCGTCCGACTTCAGCTCAGGTCATGATGTCACGGACCGTGAGTTCGAGCCCCGCGTCGGGCTCTGTGCCGACAGCTCAGAGCCTGGAGCCCGTTTCGGATTCTGTGTCTCCCTCTCTCTCTGACCCTCCCCCATTCATGCTCTGTCTCTCTCTGTCTCCAAAATAAATACACGTTAAAAAAAAAAGTTTAAAAAAACATACACTCTACCAGACTAATTTCTTTGGCCAGTGATGACAAGGTGTGAGGTTTTTTGGAAGAGTAGTGGCACGGTCAGTGGGAGAGCTTGGGAAGATTAATCTGACCACTCACCACTAAGATTGGACTACAGGAACAGGAAACAGGAAGCGGAGAATGTGCAGGGAATTTGTCAGTCATGTAGATATGGGATGAAACAGACCTATGTAAGAGAAGGAGTGGGTATAGCACAGGGACAATCCACAGGACTTGGATTCAGATGCTGGAAGCAGAGGCAGAAGAGAGTTCAAAGTTCCATGGGGCAGGGCTTGTGTTGCTTACACCTTGCTAAATAAACTCTTGCAAGTCTTCCAGGTTTCCAAGTTGCCAAACTGTATTCAGTTTATGCTCTACTTCTTTATGGTTGATTTTGGCTCTAGGATCTGCCTGGGAGTGTTGAATGTGCTTTGTGCATTGAGGTACGTTTTGAAAGGCTGTCGTGAGAGATCAGAACTCTGTTTGCTCTGTCTGATGAGCAGATCTTCCGGAACCGACTTACGTTCCATGTCTTGTTCTTTCAGCCACCTTGGCTCAAAGAGCAAGAGAGGAGAGGTTCGGTTGTTCACTGTAACACGGGACGTTATTGGAGCCCTGGAAAGAGCTGTCATTTAGGCTCTTTGTGATCAGGTTATGAGCTTCTGGGTCACTCAGATGCCCAGAGACACTGAGGCAAAGTGTGCCTGCTGGACTGTCGGAGCCGTTCGGCTGTGTGCATCAACTGTCAGCTTCCATAAATCTTCCAGAGGTGACACTTACTAGGTGCTGTTCAAATTGTCTTCCTGGGGCTAAATGCTATTCTTAATGTACAACTTACATATGCATTTCAGGGGCAGCTGGCTGGCTCAGTGGGTTAAGGGTCCGACTCTTGATTTTGGCTCAGGTCATGATCTCACCTGAGATCATGGATTCTGTGTGTGTGTGTGTGTGTGTCTCTCTCTCTCTGCTCCTCCCCTACTCGGGCTCTGTCTCTCTCTCAAAAATAAATGAACATTAAAAAAATTAAAAAAAAAAAAAAGAAAAGAGAAAGATTCTCATTCTCTCTCCTTCTGCCCCTCCCCCACGTATGATCTGGTTCTTTCTCAAATAAATAAATAAATAAATAAATAAATAAATAAATATGCAGTTCACAGTTATAGGTAAAGTAACAGGGTTGAAATAGAGACAAGCATGGAGGGATATGGGAATAACTAGAGAGAAGATAGGCTTGAATAATCAGAAAATTTCCTTGTAGTGAGAGGTCACTAAACCTTCCATACGGCAATATTTTCTTTCCACCAACAAATATAGCATCAGTTTCTCAAAGTGTTTTCCGTAGAGCAGCACGAAGCCGTGTAAACCAAAACCACAGCGAGCTATTCCAACATGTGACAGCTATTGGGACTTTTTGGTGAAGAATGGTTGATATAATTAGGGTCCATTTCTAGTTACCGACATGCCAGGCCAGGGGCAGAGGGCACTTTTTGGAGTGGAGAGAGGAAAAGCCAAAGGCAACTATTAGAACAGACTATTATACAATTTTGAGCGAACATATGGAATCAATAGCCTACATGAGCAGCTGTGCTTGGCTGTGGAAAAGCTTGAAATAGTGTAGTGGCACTGTAACCAATAAAAGGGATTATTGACTAAGGGAGAGAGCGTGTGTATGCAGAGAGGGGCTCCAGAGCAGGATTAAGAGATGCATTTACTCTTAAGCAAAAGAGTACTAGGGAGCTGTGCCATGGTTTTCTTCTTGACTGGCAGTAGAAAAGGAGAAGAGCCAGCACTGGAACAAAGGTTTGAAACCAGCGTTATATGGTTAATTTCGGACTCCTAGCTCATGAGTAGTGCACTTCCCCTGCCAGAAATCAAAAATCTGCATAATGAGGCTTTGCTAACACACGATGAAGCCTGGATGCCTTCTACTATCCAATGGAAGTGCTAGATACAATAAAATATCCTAAAGTTATAGACGACGGGGAAAGAAAAACTGGAAGAAAAGCAAGAGTCTGTATTATCTGAAAACCCAGGAATCTGCTTCCTTAGAACTCAAATTTGACTACTGACACATTTCACTACCGACAAGAGAAAAATACTCTTATTGATGCCTGCCAAAATACAGCATTAGCTTTGTGTGTTTTATTTATTCGCGTGAACCTTCATCTGGGAATCAAGTAGCTTGGATTATATGCCCTATGTGTGTCATGACTTCTGATATATAGTACAATTGCCAAAAGCTTACTCAATCCCTCCATTTTGCTATCTGTAAAATAGAAATAATAATACCTCTAAATAACCCGGCAAATTTACCAAGACAGCAAATACAAATGTAGGAAGCTATTTCTTAGCAGGGAACCAAATACACACTTCAAATATCTTATGTATTATTTTTAGGGATAATAATATATGTACACACCATTCTTCTACATGAAATAACTGTTATTCTTCTTTTAAATGGTTCTTCCATCTCGATTAAAGTGTTCAAAATAATTTGCATTCTTTAAGCATAAAATCTGCTCCTGTCTAAGCTGATAGACAAATCATTTGCATGACTAATGACAGCCTGAGTGGGTTACACTGTGATTTAATAGTTGTGTGTTTTTTTTTTCTATGCCTTTTGAGCGAGACTCATGGCCATGTCAAGCCAAGAACTCTCACTCAAATGAGAATCGCATTTTTTTAAACCAAATGGGGTATTTTCCTCGCTCAGACAAGCAGAAAGCACTGCACCTGTGTTTAAAAACTCTACAACTCAGAGGTTGTAATCATAGTCCCAAGTGAGAGAATATTGCCCATGAACCGGGGCATCCTTGATCCTCTCCATCAATTTTCTGTTGGTTTCTTGCCTGAAGCCATCAATGAGGAACCTCATAAGCCCGAAAAATACTAAACACGAGAGAATCGGTAAACAGGTTGTTAAAAAATAATTGAAACTCCCATTTCCACTGCCCATTCGGCAACTTTGTTTGCACATAATTACTTCTCATTGTGCACCTCTGAGGCATGGACAGAGCGCAGAGTATCCACACAATTTCATAGGTAATTAAAGCATGGCCATCAAATCATAAATTACTAAAAAGTAAAGGCGTGAGAAGTCCAGTTCATGACCAAGACTCTAATCAACAGCTTCAGTCTCTCATCCTTGTCATGGAAACACACACTGTGCCTAGCACTGCAGGGCCTTTGTGGGATGTGAAATACTCTTCACCTTTGCTCCTAGAGCTAAGGATGATGCATTTGCTAGTTTGAACAGTATTTGACCCTTTATTATGCAATGTACGCATGCTCTCTGCTGCCCGTGAGGATGAATGCATCTAAGGGTATCACCCAACTGAAAAGGTCCGGGCATTGGGAATTTGGAACAAAACAACACAAGCGTTTGTCCAAGGACACAACAATACCGCACCCACAAAAGGTCGATGCCGTATTACTCACCTATCTCTTTGCTCTGAAAATCTCTTATTATTTGCAAGAGAGAAAGGGTTAAGCCTTAGCCACTGTTTACTCTGATTGGGCCACTTTACATTGAGTTTCTAAAACTCCTAAAGGCTGCATATTTCCCTGTCCAACTTTGTGGTTTTCCTGTGGGTCCTCAGCTCATTTTGGACTCTCAGAGAAGAACCATTAATCGTAAAAAATATTTTGTACCTATAAAAACACCTAAGGCTAGAGACTGAATGTTCCTGTACCCCTCCAAATTCTGATTTGAAACCTAATCCCTGATGTGATGGTATTAGGAGGTGGGTTTGGGGTAGGTAATTTGGTCATAAGGGCAGAGCCTTCATGAATGGGGTTTGTGCCCTTTAAAAGTGACCTCAGAAAGCTCCCTTGCTCCTTCCACAATGTGAGGACCTTGTGAAAAGAAGGGGGCTTATGCACCAGAAAGGGGACCCTTATCAGACACTGACTCTGCTGGAGCCTTCATCTTGGCCTTCCGGGCCTCCGGAATTATAAGAAATAAATGTCTTTTGCTTATAAGCTACCTAATTTGTGGGATTCTCATATAGCAGCCTGAACCCAGTAGGCAGCTAGTAGCACTGTGCACACAATAAGATTTCATTCATTCACATAAGTTCAGATCATTGAGGAGCCAGCAGAAGGAGCCACACTGTGTCATGTGCTGGAACAAAATAATGAAAAACATGGAAAGTATCCCTGCCCTGGAGCAGTTCATAGTCAAGTTGGGTTTGATCAGTACCTGACTTGATGCTGACTATATCAATTAATTTGCTTTGTTTTCTGGTTTTTACCATGTCAATCCGCAACTTTCTGAGTGGGATGCCTTTGAATACATCCTCTAAGCAATTATGTTGAAATACTAATTTTTGGTAAATAAATAAATAAATAATACTAGTTTTGGGGGGCTGGGGTTTGTTTCTTGGAGTAGACTTTGGGCCTTTGATGAATATCTTAGCTAATATTTTTTTTTTCTTTAAGTGCCTTTGATGTCCAAAGGAATTGGGGATTACTAAATTATGTGGCTGCCATGAGCCTTTAGTCTTCTGCAGAGTTCTCAGCACATTCCATACCTTCTGAGCTCTGGCTCACTAACTTCCTACAGGACTTCTCGCTGTCCTTCCTACTTAGATTCGCAATCTCTTGGAATCAGATACCCATTTAATGATTTAACAAATAGTTATCAAGTTCTTACTGTGTCACGTGCTATGCTGAATTCTAGGGAAACAGAAAGAGACAAGGGAGAAGCTGACCCTGAAGACGTTCCTAGTTTATAATTTTCCACAGTTTTTGGAGTGCTAGCATAAAGATCTCAGTTTTCTAACACTTGATAAACTGAGTTGCACTTAATTAAAAACCTTTGTAATTCCAGAGTTGTGATATAAGACAAGGAGGGCGGGTGGAGAGAGTCCTGAGGGAAAAAATGATCTAGGGACTCCAGCACTTGAACTTGGAAGAAAATCTTCAGCAAGGGATAAACAACAAAGGAGAGGATTTGGTCCCTAACTCTTGCCAGTCTCTGAGCTCTAAGATCAAAGAGTTACCCTGTTTGAAGCCCATATGTTGTACTTTCTTGACACTATTAACCGACATAAGGGGGAAAGCCTCATACATTTTAAGAATAGATATATTTTTAAAGATTTTAATTGCTCTCAGTGAAAACTGGATCCACTCTAATGATAAAGCGTCATTATTTCACTGATCATTAAAGCATTTTATGAACATATGTAAAGTAAGTTCCATCTTAAAGCTGTATTAAAAGAAAACAAAAAAGGGAAACTGTGTACAACCTCTTCCTTCAAAGCCACACCATATGATTTTACCTGTCTTTCCACTTACAGATTTAGCAATAAAGGTATTTCCAGGGGAGATGAAAATTATTTGTTATCTCAAAGTATGGTTTTGCATATTTAAAATATTTACAATGCAAAGATAGTACAACTGTTCTTCCACATATATTAGAAAGATTGCTAAAAACGCAAGAACATTAAAAATGAACATCAAGGGCCACCTGGGTGGCTCAGTTGGTTAAGCATCCAACTCGGCTTAGGTCATGATCTCACAGTTTGTGGGTTCAAGCCCCTCACTGGGCCCTGTGCTGACAGCTTAGAGCCTGGAGCCTGCTTCGCATTCTGTGTCTCCCTCCCTCTCTGCCCCTCTCCTGCTCACACTCTGTCTCTCTGTCTCTCTCAAAAATAAAACGTTAAACAATTTTTAAATGAACATCAATAATTTCTTTGTTGTTTGTTCTACTTACATTTCAACAGCAATAATAAAGTGGACCTTGAAAGCTAATCACAGTGGACCTTCCTAATCCCACACAACTGGGAACAGTCTCAATATAGAAAGATTATTATGACTTACTCCACAGTATTCTTGAATTGGGGATTTTTAAAGATATTCAGCCACTTTACCTGTGCTATACTGGTGTGCCTCTCTTTTCGATTCCTCTAACAGGGTAAGGATATCTTAAGTTCTTTGTAAAGACCACCCAGTTTCTATAGGACAGTATTGATCAGAAGACTAGTTACGCATATGCACCAATTTGGTACCTCAGCAAATGGGTGATAAGATTACAAATATGAATAAGATATAATCACTGATTGGAGAAACCCAATGATTAGCGGGCAATTGGTGTGTAAACTGATGATTACTATGCAAGGTGTCAATCTGTGTGGGAGTTCTACAAAACTGTAAAACATCTTACCATGTAATACTGAATCTGAAAGGCTATTCATCTATTATTTTCATTTGAATTGTCACCAAAACCTGAGAATTACTAACTTAATAAAAATAGTTGATTAGTTTGAAAGGAAGCAATTTGTTTGGTGATATAGAATTTTCAATAATATATTATGCTAACCAGATTTTTCTTTTTGGAATACTTCAGGTGTTTTGTTCATACAAATATTATACATTAGAGAGAGAGAGATGTAATATCTTGAAATTTTATTTCTTTTTTTCTTTTAACTAATTTATTTTATTTTCCTTTATCATTTGCCAAATCTCAGTTTAAACTATTAAGACTAAGGTTCCACCTGAGTATTTGTAGAATGTAATGCACCATATTCAGCATTTATTGGGCACCTATTATGTACATGTCTATGTTTAAAGTTCTGACAGATACATTGATACAGAAAAAGGACATTCTCTTTATTTTCAAGAATTCTTTTTTTTTTAAATTTTTTTTTAACGTTTATTTATTTTTGAGACAGAGAGAGACAGAGCATGAACAGGGGAGGGGCAGAGAGAGAGGGAGACACAGAATCTGAAACAGGCTCCAGGCTCTGAGCAGTCAGCACAAAGCCTGAAGCAGGGCTCGAACTCACGGACCGTGAGATCATGACCTGAGCCGAAGTCAGACGCTTAACCGACCAAGCCACCCAGGTGCCCCTTCAAGAATTCTTTTAATCGTCAGAAGAAATAGAAACGTTTGCAAGATTACACTTAAATAAGTATGAACATATACATTTAATTTAGCTATCTTATGAAACTCCAGTAAAATTACAGTAGAATTACAGTTGTTTTCTTAAAGAATAGGAGAGAACTAAGAGCAAAAATAAATAGGTAGATACATACATACATAAAAGCTAGAAAGTGGAGGCTGAATAATTTGACTTAGGTGAACCCTGAGCCAGCAACAAGGAAAGCTGAGAATGAATGAAATTTATAGGGCAGAATACCCAACTGTTTTGGGGATTTGGGGAACCAAGTACCTCTATAAATTTATGGGGGTAGAGATTGTTTTAAAATAAAGAGAATGACCGAACACTGCTTAAGAAGCAGTCCAGTCTCGCAGCACCTGGGTGGCTCAGTTGGTTAAGCATCTGACTTCAGCTCAGGTCATGATCTCACGGTCTGTGAGTTCAAGCCCCGAGTCGGGCTCTGTGCTGACAGCTCAGAGCCTGGACCCTGCTTCGGATTCTGTGTCTCCCTCTCTCTCTGCCCCTCCCCCATTCATGGTCTGTCTCTGTCTCAAAAGTAAATAAACATTAAAAATATATATATAAAAAATAAAAAAAGAAGCAGTCCAGTCTCAAATATCATTCTCTTCACACATTGTCTCAGACTTTTCTCCCTCTTTTCAGCCTAGCCGAACACTGGATATTTATTCTCTGGAGTGAATGAAGTAGGTTTTCTGTTTGGATAAGACACAGTGGTGATGAATTTGCTACTTGATAGCTGAAAGCATGGGGTCATAAGTGAACACATGCACACCAAATCTGTAGGTCCCACCCTGAAAGAAGAGTAGCCAGGCCTGTATGATCCAGACTAGAGTCTTCCCTAGGGAATCGAAGATTTAAAGAGAGTGGTTCTCAGAGTTGACAAGCTCTGCCTGTGTGATCATAGCTTCCAATTTGATTCTCAGTTTCAAAGATATAAAAAAATCATAAAGGTTAACATATCAGAGGAAAGCCATTGATGTAAAAGTGGGTGACTAATACAAACAAGGCAACAACAACAATTTAGAGAATATTGAGGTGGTGCAAGCCGAAGAAATCTCTCCCTCTCCCCGCAAAAGGCTACTGTTAATAACCCCAAAAATTTCAAAAAGAAACGGCATCTAGGAAACAAGAACGGGATGGTATTAAGAAGAGATAATGAGGGGAAAAAAACAAAAAACAAAAAACAAAAAACACAAGAGCTCTCAGAAAATTTACATGTCTATACAAAATTAGTCAAATAAAATTCAGTAAAAGGGTGGTAAGATAAAGAATTTCTACAAAGTAGGGGAAAAAAAGACAAAGAGATGGAAAAATAGGAGGAAAAAAAGGAGAATAAAAAATATTAAGAACCAGCTCAGGAAATCCAGTAACCCCCAAAATAAAGTTTCCAAGCATGTAGAACAGAAAAAAAAAAAAAATGGAAGGAGAAAATCACCAAGAAAATAGTTAAATAATGTTTTCCAGAAGTGAATGACACAAACTTTCAGGCTAAAAAAAACTGACAAAACCCTTGGGACAAAAAATAAATAAATAAATAAATAAATAAATAAATAATTTAAAAAATAAAAATAAAAAATAAACAATTTAGTCTATTGCCATGAAATAGTGATAACAATGGAATAAAAGAAAATGCCAAAACTACCAGAGAGGAAAAGATAAAAGTTCCCATAAAAAGGATCAGAAATCAGAATGGCCTTTTAATTCTCTCAATGGCAGTATAGAAGGGAGAAAACAAAGCCCAGCACTTTCAAAATTCTGAAGAACAATTTTAAGCCTAAAATTCTATACCCAGACAAACTATCCTTCACATGTAGAGCAAATAAAAGTTTTTTTTCATCCATAGAAAGCTCAACAATTTACCTTCCATGCCCTTTTTCTGAAGAAACTACAAGAGTTTTCATTCTGCTCAAATAAAGGGACTAAATCAAGTAAGACAGGTTGTGCGATGGGATGGTCATAGGCTGAGTTGGGAAGTAGTATACAAACCGAGGCAAATCACTTTGCATCCATAAACTTAGCTTTCCATTTCTGTAAAACAGAGATAACCATAGATAACACAGTTGGTTATTATAGGATAACATGAGATAATGTATAGTGCTCCTTAATTGAGTTAACATTTTATTATTATTGATGATACCAGCACATCCTTTTTCCGTTTCATAAGGTTCTTTTTTAATGTCTTTCCATGATTACTATTTTGTTAGGAAAATTCATCTAGGAAGCATCACTTTACCCTTCAAAACCTGGTTTCAAATTGAAATTATATCTCAGTGTATCATACAAACACTATTCAAAAGTGTCCTTCTATAAAGGAGTCTCTCGAAATTATCCTCCTTCACTGAAGAGGGTAATTTATATGTTTTAAAAAAACATTGCCTATGTAATTGTATTTTTTAACCAGTTTTTGTCTTTTTTTGTTTTGCTGTTAGATTCTAAATCCATCCTGTTTTCAAGGACAAAGTCTCCAGGATGTATTGCATAACAAACACTCACACCAGCTTTTTTTTTTTTTTTTAGTTTCTCTTATTTACTGAAAACATTATGAAACAACATCATGCTCAGAGCTGAATACATGTTTCCGTTACCCTTCCTTCCTTTTTAATTTTTTTCTGGAGCCTACTTCAGGATATTGAAAATGAAAATGTAATAAAAAATATACAAAAGACAATGTTTTTTTTCAAGGAAATTTAATCTATATGTTCTGATTCATTTCCAATTAGAGCATCAAAAAGTTACTTTCTGGGGACCATTTTAAATCTAAGGAGACTCCTGTGCCATTTAAGCTTTATTTTATTTTTATTAAAAAGTGCACTCGCCGTTGCCTAATACAAATTCACCCTGAAGTCTGAGACAAGCCCCATTCTGCTGCCCAAATGGGTTTTACACCCCGGGGGATGGTGTGAGCTCTCCTTCCTCAGGGGATTCCAGACCCCAGTTTGCATTTCATGTTGGTGCAAACTTCCCTTGGTGAGCAGTCACATCTCAAGCAATACATCTCAATATGTATCAAGTTACATCTTGATAAGTGAATGCCTTTTCCAAACATAAGAACTTAGAGCTAATTGTGAACTCCTTCTTTTGTCTTTGTTTTGTCCGGCACCTGAACACAGACACATTCTTCATTCTCTGATAAACAGTTGGTGTCACTCATTGCCTCCCAGGAGGTCAGGCTCACAGCTGCTGGTCCAGTGAGTTACTCAGGAGTTCCTTAAGACTCCTGCAGGGATGCCCAGCCACCGTGAATGCTAAGGACCCCTGACTCCCACCCGCATGCACCTTCCTCTGGTCCTCAGGGCTCTGGGTTTAAAATGCCCAACCACTCTGCTCGTACTCCTCTACCGTCCCAGAGGCTCATTAAGAGAGACTGGTGTCTCCAAAGTTATTTGTAAATAAGGCAAAAAGCAGAATCACATGCCCTCCTGTAGCCCACCAGACTCTGCCTCTGGATACGGTGACATCCAAAGCACTGAACCACAGTGCAGAAGTGGAAAGAGCTCTTTGGCTACAGCACTAACTGGAATCGTCCATCCTCCCTGCCTCAGTTTCCCTCTTAGTAAAAAGCCGCATACTGCATTCTTGTTTTCTCTGTCTGACCGTATAATATCTTCAAAATAATAATAGTATGACTTTTGTGCTGTTTAATGGTTCCCTCCAGAACTTCTGTATTTATTCTTACCCCACAGTTTAAGAGAATCTGAAAACCTGCCCGTTTCCACTACAAGCTGGTCTCATCAGCATTTCGTGTATTGAATATCTCCATCAAGTTATACTTTTGAGTATGTGAAGTACAATAATAATTGAGGAATTCCAAATATCGTGCGGATCACAAGATTATCATCATAAATTCCATTCAGTGTTGTCACTGAGTACATTTCATCATATGCTAATTCTTTTGAGAGTGTTTTGAAACCATAGAGGCTCTCTGCAGTAATTCTCTCATGAAACAGTTTTGGATTAGGTAGATCTTTCTCTTTTACTATTGATACGCTTATTGGGCTGCATCAGTAATGATATCAGTAATAACAGTAATAGCTAACACGTGTGGAGTACTTACCACAACCAGGGCACAGAGCTGAGCCGTTTACACGCTTTCCCTCCATGTATCTGTCACACATGCTGTAATGGTTACCCCTTTCACAGAATACAGAAACGATTCCTGTAAAGTTGAGCAATCAGACAGTTTGGATTATTGTTCAGCAAATATTCTCGCCATCACGTCTGCAATGGACAGAATGTATTTGCCCCTTGCGTTGAAGCTGGGCTTGGCCTCAGAACCTGCTTCAGAACAGAGAAAGCTAGACTTGAAATGTGGCTGTCGAGGGGAGCTTGTGCTGTTGGGCATCTGTCTAACCCAGGCGTGTGTTCACATGTCTTGTATGCTTACAGTGCGTTGTTCGCTGAGACAACACATGCACAGCGTTTCACATACATGAGCTTCTCGAAGCCTCACAATACACAAATATATAAATATACACAATACATATAAAGCCTCACAATGCATAAATATATAAATATACACAACATATAAACCCCACCCCTTTATAAAGAGGAGGCGATAGAGGCATAGGAGGGCAAGTGACTTGATAGGTTACATAGCTATTAAGTGGCACAGCTGATCTTAGTCTCAGAGAGTCTGACTCCAGAGCAGACACGTGTAATCACTCCACTGCTGTCCTCAGATTGGTTTCTCCACATACAAAAAGGCCTTGCAAGAAAACCGGGAGTCACTTTAAGAATAGGATCAGGGGCGCCTGGGTGGCTCAGTGGGGGAAGAGACTGACTCTTGACTTCATGATCTCACGGTTCCTGGGTTCGAGCTCAGCATCCCCCCCACCTCCGTATCTGCCTCTCTCCCATTTGCTTTGGATCTCTCTCTCTCAAAATAAAAATAAATAAACTTCAAATTTTTTTGTTTTCTAAACAGGATCAAAGTATAATGAGTTCAGGGTTGAATCTGCCCCTATGTACGTGGAATTCACTCTAAACCTCAACATTCTCATCATTAAAATGGTTCTATTAACAGTTCCCTGCACTGGGGGCTGTTTTGAAAAATAATGGAGGTGCTGCGCAGACAAAGAAAATCCAACACCTACTAAATACCTTAGCTATTATTATTATACAAATATAATTTAATAAAGTCTTAGTGCTTAGCGCTCTGCTAATCCCCAGACTCTATTATTCTGCAGGACAAATCCTCCTCCCTCCCGCAACTCAATAGCTATAACCAAATGAGCAAAGCAGGTAACATTTTGTACGCCAATCTTAGATTGGTGAAAAGGGTTTAACTGCGTTAGGAACCACTGAGAAATCTCACTGTGAATTTCCGGTCTTTCTTTATATATCCACGGAAACTCGGCTGGCTCCTTTGGCGGTGTTATCTCTGCCTTCAGCAGCCCATTAAAGACCAGCTAGTGCATCTGAAAGTTCTTTTACTCAATCAATGAGCTTGTTGCCATGGCAGGCTAACGCAAGGTGCCATTGATGATGGCCTGATTTCCTCTCGCATCTGAAGTGGAAAAGGGAGAAGACAGACTAAATGAAATCCCATCCATCTTAATGAAATACAATTATATTCTCCTTATTAATCATTTAAGAATCAATATGTCTCTTCTTGGTGAACCTCACCAGAATTTGTCATTCCATGCCAGGCCTCAATACATCTTGTCTTGTAGTGATTTTTATAAGTTCAGTCACCTGTGTCCCAGGGTAAATAACAGTGTTTTCTTGTACTGAGAGGGCAGGAACGGCAGTGACAGGGTGGATCACAGAAACCCCTTCTGAATGTTAAGCAGCCCGCTGAATATTGCCTTCGTGTGCATAATTTAAAAATGTACCTTGTTTTATTTTAAATAGCGTGAAGGAAAATGGATTACCTAAGAAGGGTGCTTATTTGAGTTACCATTAAGCGGGAGAACTCATGGGTATTCTCATCCACTGAATGCTATAAGGTGGCATAGGCTTATCAATATATTATAAAATGCACATATTGATAAATATATATGTAGAGAGAGAAATGAGAAAGAATTTCTACAATATGATGTACTGTCTGTCACACTATACATACGCTGCATCAACTTAGCGCTTTCCTTTACAAGATTCGCCACGAAAATTCACCATTGTTTACATCTTCTTAATGTGGATCGTGAAGCTAGACTTGGACTTTGTGCATCCTGTAGCTGTCTAGTAGCCATTGTTTAATTAATGAGAACAAAGAGAAGAGATTCAAGGAGAAAGAAGCAGAGACAGGAATTCAGCAGGCCTGAGAGAGACACAAGTGAGGAGAAAGAGACCGTTTTACAAATTAAATTGGTCTCATGAGTGAGAAATGAGTAGTTATGTGGTTTCTGTTTCGCTGGGGGATTTTTGCTCTTCAGGATTCCCGACCCTTTATTAATGAGGAATTGTAAAAGCTGAATAATATTTGCAGTAGCTGGGAAGGCCTCTAGGTTTCACACACAGGCGAAACAGATGAACGCAGATTGGGTATTTTTCACATTATTGTACATACTATTGAAATCCATTTTTATGTGAATCTTTAGCTGTATCTACACCTTAACAGGACTAAATTCCTTTCCTTTTACGGTTAAGGAAAAAAAAAAACTACAGTGAAATAACCTCTTCTGTTTTCAAACTTGGAGCTTTACACGAAAGAGCTGAACATAAACACCTCACGAAGAAACATCCTTCTGTGTGGCTGAGTGGTTCCTCAGAATCCCCCTCTACCACCCATGTAAATGCATCTGCTGGAGCCTGACTCCAATGCACCGGAAGTCAATAAACTTCAAGGTCAGTGATTTTAAAAAGTAGCTGAACAATCCCGAAGGACTGGCACAGCTAGTTCGGTTACAGCTATTGGTCTTGAGTAGGTGACTTTTATAGGTCCCATACCCGTGACCCTTAAGGGTCTGTGAAATACTTTTCCCTCCTTTCTCCTCTTCAGTCACTATTCCGAGAGCATCAAAATTCAACGCGCACTGGCAACTAAGCCGGAGAACGTGAATCAGTAAGGATGAACGACTTCAATGATATCATCGGTCCATTAGTGATCCAGATCAAAGACAAAATCCAAAAGATATGTAAATAAAACAGTGCAGAACACCTTTGACCTTTCAATCCCCTTCTGTGCCACGTTCTGTATTCCCTCCAAAACATGGAAGTGTTCTGCCCTTCTCTGATTTTCCCAGCTACGTAACCTGGCCTCAAAATTTCTCTTCTTCCATGGTTCTCTCTCAAATCCATGCTTATGATAGACATGTAGTCTTGGAAAATGGCAGTCTAAATCTAAAGTCTAAGTCTAAAATCTGTGCCCCTGCCCAGACATTTAATGGACACCCGCAGTTCTCCTCCAGGAAGCTGTCTTGGGTTTCTTTGAACAGAAAAAGACGCCAACAACCTGAGTTCGCCATGGCCTACCTATTGAAATCTTTACAAAAGAGACTTTGAAGAAGTTAGAATAGGGGAAGAAAGGGGCACCTGGGTGGCTCAGTCGGTTAAGCGGCCGACTTCGGCTCAGGTCATGATCTCGCGGTCCGTGAGTCCGAGCCCCGCATGGGGCTCTGTGTTGACAGCTCAGCTCAGAGCCTAGAGCCTGTTTCGGAATCTGTGTCTCCCTCTCTCTGACCCTCTCCCGTTCATGCTCTGTCTCTCTCTGTCTCAAAAATAAAAAAAAAGTTAAAAAAAAAAAAAGAAAAGAAAAGGGGAAGAAGTTGTCTTAGAATCTAGTGCTCCTAAGAAGAACAAATTTGGTGTACCCCTATAAATGATTCCACTAGGGCTTATGGTGAGTGTGGTACAAATATTTACAGGTGGATATGCTCTTATCGATGGGTAGTGAAATGCAAAGTTTCAGAAAAGTAAAGGAATCTTTTCAAAATATATATTTTTGAAAGAAAAAGATGCTCCCTATGCATTCTTCTCTTTAGTGTCTAATTTAGCCTCCCATACCTCATTTGTGAATCCCTCCGTCATATGGTAAGAGAAGCACTACCTTCTGAAAACCACCATGCTTAGAAGGATGGATCTTCTCAGCACCATCTTGTAGCCTGTATGGCAATCTTTCTGTTGTCGCTGCCCTTAGGGAGGGTGGTTCATTTTCTCGCACCAGCTCCATGAGGTCAGAGACTGAAATTTGTTTACCTCTGCTCCCAGCCCCTAACTAACAGTAGACACAGATAAGTTAATGAACAAATAGATAGCAGACTACTCCATGTAAGGCATGAATGTGTACATGCTTTCTGTTGTGATAAGCACAATCCCTGTCTAGTGGACATATCCATAATCAGCAACATCCTAATGTGAGGAAATCACTGCATTCGTTTTATTTTGCTTTTAGTATAGACACAGAGCTAGTCATAAATTATTAAGATAAATCTCAATCTCCAGTCCAATTGGCAAAAGAAAAAAAAAATGTTGTTTCTAAACTCCAATGTCCACAAAAAATATCCAAGAGATCTCTCTTTTATTCTCTATAATCCCAAACCTTTGAACTGCTTTATTTGCAGAGTTATAAGACTATGGTTGGGATCAGTTTGTCTTGCTGTATTGGGCATGAGTTTAATCTACAAACAAATGTGGTGCTGTTTTCTGATTGTCCAGAACAATAAAGGAGGTTTTACAATTGCAAGAGGTTGAATGTGGTCAAACAGGTCCTTGTTCATTGTCGGCTCCCTCTATTCTCCTGTTTTAGTTCACAGGCAAGTCTTCTTAATCCCCAGCCCCAACATCAAGATCGGTGGGGAGAAAATCCAATTGTTTAGGGTCAAAATAAAGACGTTTTTCAAATGCCAAAGGAAGAGAACAGGGGTTTTCACTTTGATGTCAATACCATGCCTTTTGTAGTCTTCCTGTTTGTTTGTTTTCATCTTCCACTGTCAACAGGGCACCAGATTTTATAGGCAGTTTAACACAGAGCAGATGTTGATTAAAAGGGATGTGGTTTTGAGTGTGAAATTAAAAAAATATCGTTCTCTCTTGTCTAAATGCTCCAGTCCTAATGGCTTAATTTTTTATTAACTGATATATAAAAGAACAATAAGTATACATTTTATCATAACTGAACCATACAGAGCTCAGTAGCTGGACCATGAATAAGACAAGAAATGTTCATATTTTAATATTTTAAAAAAGAAAGAGGCAGGAGAAGAAGAAACATTTTCTACTTGTGCAAATGGCATGTGTGTTCGGGCCAAGGCTCACAGCATTTTCATTTACTTTACAAATATAACCTGGGCAACCATGGTAAAAATAATACTAAATGCAGTTTTCAGATTCATCTTTAAATGCACTCTTAAGCAGGGTATTTCTTCCATTTTAATCAATGATGGCATTCCAAGAGCAACATTTGGAAACACTAAATCTGCAATAAATGTGACAAGGATGAAAGTAGAGTAGGAACTTGAAAAAGGAAAAAAAAAAATAGAAAAGCTCCAATGACTTTATAGACACCTTCATGCAAGAATTAAATAGAGGCTGCATTTGGCACAGTTGACCACTCAGGTGCTAGAGGCATTTCCAGCTGACTGGGCCAAGAAAATAATGCATTCCTGCTTCTGCTGATAGAGGCTTGAAAGCTTTGATGAGTAGATGAGGCAAGATACCTGACCTCAATGGTCCATGACACCAAAATGAATGGATGTGGAAGGCAAAATTTGCACACTTGGAACCAGAGATCTTGCAAGAGACACAACAACGTGCCTATGTGATCCATATCCTTGCAATGTCTGACACTCAACCATATGCTTTGAAATGTTCTTTGAAACTCGGATAAGAAAAGAACACATGCAGGAGTTTGTTGCTGTTGTTGTTGTTTTAAACTATCTACACGTTCCACCTACGTGGTTCGGGTTTTCCTGAGTTAGCTCTGGCCAGATCTCTACATGGCCATGAATCTGCCATCGGAAGGTCACTAAGTGCTAATAATCAGTCTCTGATAACATTGACTCTCGTCCTTTTTTGCGTGCTACCAAACCACATCTGGATTTTCAGATCTGTTGGATAGAAGATAGCTTATTCCAAATAGTTAAAGCAGACTCCATGCCAAAATGACCAATTAGGACGAATCCCGGTTTAATAATTTCTTTTTACCAGTTTTCTACTTGGAATATGAAACAAAAATTGCAATCCACGAGCTTCTACCCTAATTCTTTTCATTTGCCTTATCCCTAGTGTAGATATTTCATTTAAAATGAAGAGAAGAAAGGATTATATGTAATATTTATCCCAAAGCAATAAACCCAGGTAAATAGTATACTTGGGAACACGATCGCACGTTTCAAGGTAGAATCCAAAAGTTCCAGCTTCTTCAAAAGGAACTGGTGCATGAGGCACCTGGGTGGCTCAGTTGTTTAAGCATCTGACTTTGGCTCAGGTCATGATCTAGAAGTTCATGAGTTCGAGCCCTGCATTGGGCTCTGTGTTGACAGCTCAGAGCCTGGAGCCTGCTTTGGATTCTGTGTCTCACTGTCTCCCTGCCTCTCCTCTGCTTGCATTCTGTCTCTCAAAAATAATAAATAAACATTAAAAAAAGGAACTGATGGAGCTGTACAGAGCAAACTCATATTTCAAAAGGAAAAGGCCTTGCAGACTAAATACATGTGTTTACAGACACACAACACACATTTTTTAGTCAAGGAGAAAAATATAGTCACTCTAAGTTATTTT
This sequence comes from Panthera uncia, assembly GCF_023721935.1. NCBI lineage: Eukaryota > Metazoa > Chordata > Mammalia > Carnivora > Felidae > Panthera > Panthera uncia. The sequence goes on from NW_026058535.1 coordinate 21,885, forward strand.
GGATATATTCCTCAAGTTATTTAATATCTTAGTTTTCTTTTTTTCTGGAACACTTTGGAGATAATTATAATCGCTATATTTTTGGTTTTTCACTTATTAAAACAATAAATCTTTCCTTTCAAAATAATATTGAAATGACAAAAATAAAGTATAACTTTCTCTGTGCCTCAAACTCTATCAAGAAATGCAAAACACCCCTACAAATGTTCTATTGACACTAGCGTGGCATGATTCACATGTTGGAGGATCAAGAACATGATAAGACTAGCTGCAGAGTGGGAGAAAATATTTGCAAAGATATATCTGAGAAAAGGCTGTAATCCAAAATATATAAATGGGGTGCCTGGGTGGCTCAGTCGATTAAGAGTCTAACTTTGTCTCGGGTCATGCTCTTGCAGTTCATGAGTTCAAGCCCCGCATCAGGCTCTGTGCTGACAGCTCAGAGCCTGGAACCTTCTTCGGATTCTATGTCTCCCTCTGGCTCTGCTCCTCCCCCCACTCGCACTCTGTCTCCCTCTCTTTCTCAAAAATAAATAAACATTGGAAAAAAATTTAAAAAAAACAGAATGTATAAAGAACTTAAAACTCAACAGTAAAAAGACAATTAAAAAACATGTTAAAAATGAGGAAAAATCCTGAACAAGACATCTTACCAAGGAAGATCTACAGATGGCAAATAAGTAAATGAAAAGATGCTCAACATTATATGGCATTAGGGAATTACACATTAAAACAATAATGAGATGCCACTACTCATCCATTAGAATGGTCAAATCCAGAACACTGGAAAAACCACATGCTGATGAGGATGTAGCACAACAGAAACCCTCCTCACTGCTGGTGAGAATACAAAATGGTACAGTACACTTTGGAAGACATTTTGGCAGATTCATACAAAACTAAACACACTCTTACCATACAATGCTGCAGTCATGATCCTTGGAGTTTACCCAAAGGAGTTGAAAACTTATGTCTGCACAAAAAGCTGCACAAAGAGAGCTATAAACAGAGATGTTTATAGCAGCTTATTCATAATTCTTAAAACTTGGAAGCAATGAAGATATCCTTCAGTTAGTGAGTGGATAAATAAACTGGGGTACATCCAAAAATGGGATCTTTTTCAGCACTAGAAGGAAATGAAAGGGCATGGAGGGGACTTAAATGTCTATTACTAAATGAGGGAAAACCATATGAAAAGGCTAGGTCTTGTATAATTCCAATTGTCTGACACTCAGGAAGAGGCAAAAAAACATCAGTGGTTGCCAGGGGTTGAGGGCTGAATAGAAGGAGCACAGATTATTCTCGGAGCAGTGAAACCATACTGGGTGATGGCATAATGGTGGATGTACGTCATCATACACTTATCACAACCCATAGAATATACAGGAGCAAGAGTGAACACTAATGTAAACTATGGACCTTGGTGATTATGTGTCAATGTAGGTTCATCGATTATAATAAAAGTAGCACTCTGATGTAGGATTTTCATAAGGAGGGGGGCTGTGCATGTGTAGGGGCGGAGGGGTATGGGAACTCTCTGTACTTTCCACTCAATTTTTCTGGAAACCGAAAACTTCTAAAAAAAATGTATTAAAAAAATGTTAAGGGGAATGGTGCACAGATGATTGTACGTGGTCGGAGCAGCTTGTCGCTTCAATTTTTGATGAAATATTTATAATTTTATCGTGTTGTATCACAACGAGAATAATGGCTTTCGTTTCTCAACGTGGAGAGCTGATTTCATGCACCTTTGACAGTTCTGAAAAATAGTTTCTCTATATCACTTGTTGCAAAATGTTTTCGTTGTTTATGGCCGCCATGAGTCAGTCTCTAACTATGAACCCTAACTACCCAGAAGAAATGGGCTAATAATAACTTTGGATAAGTGGAAAAATAGTGTTACATTTTCCAATATAAAGGACTTTCAGAGTCTCCTTGAAGTTTAACCAGTTATTGTAACTGAGCCTTCATAGATATAGAATCAGGGCTACACAAAGGCAAGGAAAAAAAAGGAAGATATCCGACTGGAGGTACATGGGCTTTGGCAAGTTAGAGGAGAATCACAGAACACTGTTGCAGAAAAGGCTCTGGGAGAGATGCTGGTCCAATGATCCTCTGTGAAGATGCCTTTATAACATTTGGAATTTCCTTCAGATGATTCATAGAGCACTAGAAACTGATAGTGGGCAATTTTGTCTGCATCTGCATTTGTAATGGCTACGGAGAAGACGTCCCATCGCCATTATCAGAAATCTCAAAAGCGTACGTGATGGTCTCAATATGTTAGGAACTACTGAGATTATTGCTGGCCCTGATTTGCGGAAGCATCCTCAAGATGGGATAAACACACTCAAAGTCACCAGTGTTTATATTGGTGTTTAAAAAGTTTGTTGTCTTTTTCATAATCCAAGTGACTGATAAAATGTTTGAAGAATAACAAGAGAGTAACAGGAGCTTAAATATTATAGCTACATTATTTAAATAAATGGTACCAATTTTTTTTTTAACCAATACAACATAGCCTGGAAAATATTTTCTAGTAGGATGAATCCATTTGTTGTAAATATTAAGTCCTCAAACATGTTGCTAGAGACTGAATATCTGTGTCTCACCCAAAGTCATATGTTGAAACCTAATCCCCAATGTGATGGGATTTGGAGGCAGGGGTCTTTGGGAGGTAATTAGGTCATGAAGGTGGAGTGTTCACGAAAAGGATTAATGCTGGCATAAAAGGAACCCCAGAGCGCTCCCTCACGCCTCATGCCATGTAAAGACACGGTGAGAAAACAGCCTGCTAATGAACCAGAAAGCAAGTCCTCACTAGACGCCAAATCTGCCAGTGACTTTGCCCTGGACTTTTCTGCCTTCAGAACAGTAAGAAATAAATTTCTGTTGTTTATAAGCCACCCAATGTATAATATTTTTGTTATAGCAGCCCAAACAAAGACACACAATTGTTCGTTTCTCAGTTATCAGACAGTTTTTCCTCCATAAGTACAGAATTCTGCATGAGTGTAATAAAGCCACATAGATGATAATGTTTAAGAGGCATCAAACATCCGTAGGATGGCAGGCCCACCTGCCACAGTGATTCCAGAATTCCTACTCACCCATTAACATTCCTTCTGAGTTAGAGGGTATTTCCTGGTTTGCTCTTTGAAACACAAATCTCATGCAATTCTTCAGAACAAAGCAGTTTCCTATCAAGCACATTTAAGAAATCCCTGTTGGAAGGTTCCCAGCATATGTGCCTGTATTAAATACCCTAACGAGACCTGCAGTGAAGATACCTCACTAAGTTTAACTAAGTTTAAGCCATCATTTCTTAAACCTATTTGAAACTTTATTTGTTATTTTTTATTTGTTTGTTTATTTATTTATTTATTTATTTATTTTTGAAGAGATGCCTAACACAATTTGAAAAACGATGAATTAAGGATCAAAAACTCCTGGTAAAATTCAGCCAGGTTATGTGGAAGAGGGACACTGTAAATCATCATAGGTAATATCACTTTTAAAAGTCACACAGGGGGCACCTGGGTGGCTTGGTCGGTTAAGCGTCCGACTTCGGCTCAGGTCAGGATCTCTCGGCCCGTGAGTTCGAGCCCCGCATCGGGCTCTGTGCTGACAGCTCAGAGCCTGGAGCCTGCTTCAGATTCTGTGTCTCCCTCTCTCTCTGCCCTCCCCTGTTCATGTTCTGTCTCTCTCTGTCTCAAAAATAAATAAACGTTAAAAAAAATTTAAAAAAAATAAAAGTCACACGGGGGGCACCTGGGTGGCTCAGTTGGTTAAGTGTCTGACTTTGTCTCAGATCATGGTCTCAGGGTTTGTGGGTTCAAGCCCCACGTAAGGCTCTTGCTGACAGTTCAGAGACTGGAGCTATTTTGTATTCTCTCTCTCTCTCTCTCTCTCTCTCTCTCTCAAAAACAAATAAACATTTAAAAAAAGTCACACAGGAAGACACTGAGCGAAAGAGACCCCAAGGGGGTAGAAGTCAGAAAAGGAAGTTTAGTCCTTTGCATTATAGATGTTCATCATGGGTCCTTCTCCCAGCAATCTGGGACATGGGGACAGTGATTCCCACACAGGTTTAGAGGACAGAAGCATCACTGGGTGGATGTACAAACCATGCACACACACCCCCATTCCCACCCCACATGGTCCCATTCAGAAGCACAGGTGTGGCACAGGGCATCTCACATTTCAAGAAGCATCCTGGGGACTTGGAAGCAGGTGGCAGGATGATAAGGTTTGAGAAACATTTGAGGATGAAGTGGAGAAGAAAAAGGAAGGATAGAGAAGGAATAGCAAGAACTGAGAGCCACTGCCTTCTTTCATCCACTGCTCAGACAGTTCACGCACAAAACTTTTCCTGGGCCCAGAGGAGCCGATTCTGGGTCCCTGGCTTCTGTCTGTCCAGTTCCTACCTGGCTGCATCACACCCTTAATTCCAGCCTCAGTCCTAGACGATCTTTCCAAGATGAGGTTTATTGATACCAGTATTTTCATTTAAGCACCTTGATCAATACCCGCCAAGTCTATTAAAGCATACAAATGCTTTCTCAGGGAGACCCACTAAAGCCTCCCCCCAACTCCTTTTTTAAAGCTTATTTTATTATTATTTTTTAAAGAAACACAACTTTTCCAAATGTGTGCATCCCTCTGATTCTGGTTTTAGAAAGGAAATGAAATTTGTCACGCTGCCATACATCATTTCCCTCGCACTACAATGTCCCATCTGTGTGTCAAGTACAAAAGAAAAGCATTTTGTGAAAAATTGCTAAAGAAGTAATGATTTTTGTCCTCAACTCTTTGTTTTGCCTTTCAATAAAGAAGGCGACATGTGCCACAAATGATGTATTGTTGTTTAGGTACAACCCCAGCAACACAGTGCATAAGCAAAACCATGTTTCACAGCAGAGAAACTATAGTTTACTGCCCCTATGGCTCTGATGAGAATATAATGTTCTACAGTTTATAAATGCTTTGAGGTCAATACATGATTTGCTTCAGCTTGTTCATCCAATGAGCAGGGGATCCAAAAATATATCAAGCTATTAGACAGCCCCCTGGAAGCTGGGCTGAGGCAGCAGTGATGGAAAGGGTCCATGGAAACTCCTCTGTCAGCTGGAGATGAGATAATTAGATCCAGGTAATACATTGGAGCCCCAACAGGGAGCCGCCGAGCAAACATGTCGTCTTTATGGGCCTTTCTTGTCCTGCACAGCGACTGTGGCCTAAGACAGGAAAGCATCAAGGGATTCATCGATGCCCAGCAATGCCCCACTGTCACTCAGTCACCTTCATTATCTAGGGACCTGTCCTCCTACAGAAGCAAACAAAAAAAAAAAAAAAAAAAGAAGAAGAACAATCAAAAGAGGCTCTTTTCAATTATTTTTCTTCATTTTTTTGGCCATTTCTTTTTTTTTCCCTTTTTGTATTTCTTAACAGTATACCCTGAGTAATGTGCTTGCATTCATTTGAGACTTTGTTTATATAGATTCTGCAAAATTGTCCCTATCTTCTTCAACACGGTTCTCGCTTTGGGGATGATGGTCTTTAAAGTGCAGACAAAATAGTCACTTGTTTCAACTCCTAGGATTAAGTTCCATAGACCATGTTTTCCTTTTGCAATGATTTCAGTTTGTAGTCGTTGTCATTCCTGTCTTCGTGTTGCTCATACATATTGAGGGATCGGAATTAGGTCAGGCACAGTGCTAAGCTGTGGGGATACAGAGGTAAGGTGAACATACCGGCCCACGGTCAGGTGAGGAGATTTTACAGTAATATTTTGTAAATAATACATTGATTACATTTGTGAAATGAGCCACGAAAGAGAAAAGTGCATAATGCTTGCCAAGTGAGATTATAATAGGGGCGCTTCATTTATGTGAGAGGAAAGGGGATGCTCTCTTAGGACATGATATCAGACTGAAACCTGACATTTAAAGTGTAGAGCTTAGGAAGGTGACGGATGGGGGAGGGGATGATAGCCCATGGAATGGGGGCACTTCATTTAACAGAGATAAAGCCATGTGCGAAGGCACAGAGGTAGGAAAGGCTACCACCACTGCCACCAGCATCATCACCCCCATCACCACCACCAG
>NW_026058536.1:0-106649 GCF_023721935.1 Panthera uncia
TGAACACAGGGGATTTCTGACTCTCTTAAAAGACATTTTTTTTTTTTTAAATAACAGAAGTACTAAAGTCACTAATTGATTATTGATTCTGAAGATTGCTGAATTATATCAATTGAAATCATAACCTCATCAGGTCTAATGTGTGAATGTTAGGGAACTCATCAGTAACTGATGAAGATCTATGAGAAAAGCATTTCTAGAAAGGTCTAGAGAATCTTGACATGGAGTATGCCACATTGGAAGTCATCTGAAACTCCCTATTGGCTTGTTGTTTGTTAGAGAAAATCCTCTTCTATTAACAAGGGGAAGCTAGCAATTCCCTTCATGCCCATGTTGTTGCTTGCTAGTAACCAGAATCCAAATTCTACATTGCCAGGGCATTGAAGTGCATAGTTAGAGGAGGGAATGAAAGGTTACACAGATAAATTTGAAGAATTTGCCAATTTGATTAATCAACAATCTGAAAAAATTGAAGTTCGTTGAGAGGGTATAATAATTAAGGCAGGTGTAAGAGCATTGTAATTATGCTTTCTTTATTGCAATGGCTAGGTTTTTTTTTGAGATTCTGAATTTAATGGATTAGCCAGGGCTTGGGCTGTGATTCTAATGGTTTCTGGGTTGAATAACAAAAACCCAAATTCATAGTTGGCCCATTGTAAAAGACATGAATTGGCCAGGAATCCCTAGTGTCATGAAGAAGGGAGGTTGCTATCTGGCAGCCTGCAGCTTGGATCTGGCCTGTCAACATGCTTTGTTTGGCCCTCACGATTTTGGTCCACACAGTGTTTTTAAAACAGTGGATTTGTATGCCAAAACGCCTTCATAAAAACTTTTATTTCTACCCCCTTTTTAAAAAGATCTGGCAACACTGAGTTCATATTCCTATGTGGCAACAATTTGCTACAGTCTGCTTAAGATGGGGCAGGTGTGCTTGAGTTTGCTCTAGGCCCATCCCTTTCTATCACAACCCTATTACAGTCCACTGCACTCATTTACATTTGATTTTGTGATCTCTTTTGCTAATGAAGGAATAAAAAACTTTCAATAACAGAACTCTGGATTAAATCTATCCTATATCTCACCTACTCACTCAGAATTGCTTTGAACAATGGAATGACGAAAAAGCAGAAGAACCTGTTTAAAGAAAATACTTGTACTGACCCTCTAGGCCTTTGGATACTGGTGAAAGGGCCCATAACTGAAATACCCTTAGATTTTCACAAGAATGGAGAGTCCTGTGGTGGCAGAGCCCAGTGTATGATACGAACAGAAGATAACAGAGAATATACCTTAGAATGTAACCTTATTTGGAAATAGAGTCACTACAAATGTAATTCGTTAAGATGAGGTTGTAGTGGAATAGGGTAAACCCCTACTCTAATATGACTGATGTTTTATAGAAGGGGGAACTTGGACACAGACTCACACACAGAATACCAGGTGAAGTTGAAGGCAGAGATTAGGGCAATGCACCAGAAGCCAAAGAATTCCAAGGATTGCCAAGCAAACCACTAGAAGCTAGAAGAGAGACATGGAACAGATTCTCCTTCCTAGCCCATAGAAGGAGCCAACTCTGCTGATTTCATGATCTTGAACTTCTAGCTTCCAGAACTGTGAGACAATAAATTCCTGTGATTGAAGCCACTCAGTTCGTGGTGCTTTTGTTACAGTGGCCCTCATAGACCAATACAGTTCCAATACTTTCGGAGGGCAAGATCTTCAGTTTTTCCTTCTACTCTGTTATCTGATATTCTCTGAATTGTTTTCTTTGTGTGTGTGTGTGTGTGGGGGTAAGGCTTAAGATAAAATCTATTTTTCTTTTTTCAAAGAAAGTAATAGGCACAGATACATAAATCCCACAAAGTTTTGACTAGGTCGTTGTGGACCTATTCAGTATCGCCTCTACCCCTTACTCATCCTTAAAATCCCACCTAAATGGAAAGAAATAGGAGGAGGAATCTCCACGCAGGCATACACACACATTCACCAAGACTAGATGAACACTCTGCATTTTTTTACCCATAGAAAGATTTTAGTTACAAATAAAATAATTACTTATGGGGTTATTCGTTAATGTATAACGACCCACTAGACCAAAATCTATTACAGGAGGCAAGAATTGTGTTCTATGTCCACATAGTAGTACTTGGAACACGATAGGCACTCAGTAGATATTTTGGAATGAATTAAATGCTAGGTTTGTCTTATTCTTAAAGTCAGTAATAGTCATTAGGTATAATAATGAAAAATCTCTCATAATTAAACTAAAAAAATTAGTGTCTGTTTTAGAGTTCTTAAAATATTTGCAATCATTGCTTTTGTGATAAAATGCAATTAATCCTTTCAGAATTAACTTTTAAAGATTATTTCTTCTCTAATCTTTTGTTCATTTCACATGGTAACTGCGACTATACACTAATACAGTATATATTTACATATTATCAAGTTGAATTGTCTAGAATTAAATGGAAGTTTCTTTTAGCAATTTAAAAGAAATTAGCATTAATAACCACTGAAGTGAAACAACTACAAGCCTTTTGTTTCTTGACTCTTGATCAATGAAATTTAAATGGAATTATCTTTCTCATAACTTATTGTAAAGTAAAACATCAAAATTATCCATGCCTTGACAAAAACATGTGAAAGGGTGTTGAACATAATTGGAGAAATTATTTTCACGTATGACATCAAATGCCAGTAAAAAAAAATGCTCAAATGCTTGTTTTACACTAAAAAAAAAAAAACCTAGCAAACAAAGTTACAAAACAGCTCTCTTTTATGTTGATATTGCTGCATATATGTTTAACCAAATGAGCCACCTGACATTACCATTTCAATATCTGATAGACATTCCAAATTTATATCTCTAAGTAGAACACTTTTTTTTTTTTCTAAGTAGAACTCTTGATTTCCTCTGCATTTCAAAGTTGGTTCCTTTTTTTTTTTTTTTTTTTTTTTTTTTGGTCTCACAATTCACTCAAAGACAAAAATTTTCTCAAGACAAAAATCCGGAAGTCAGCCCTACTATATTTTCTTTGATCTTCACATCCAAATCAATAGCAAGCCCTGTTGATTTTCACTTCAAAATTAATATTGAATATGAATACTTCTCTCCAACTCCTCTGTCACAACGTAAGTATGAGCCACTTCAATAGTCCCCCTAAGTGGTCTTTCTGCTTGTACCCTTTTCCTCTTAAAACCATTCTCCACAAAAGAGATTTCACCATCAATTGCTTCTCTTTGTGTTTAGATTAAAATATAAACCAAATACTATGGTCTTTGTATCAGTTGGGTCCTTGAAGAGAGGGAGTTAGAAATGCTAAGTTTTAGGGGGAAAAACAACTTTGAAAGAAGGGGAAGAGCAGGATTTGTCAGAGATAATGAAAGAGCAATGCAGATCTGAAAAGGTCTCTATACCCGCGACAGCTTGCTGTGGAATGACAGTTATTCACTACCCCAAGGAAATTATTTTCGCATATAACACATGTAAGCCATATATATATATGGCTAATATATATTATCTTAAAAGCTGTGATGGATCTCACGGGGTAGAGCTGGAAGCTGTCAATTAACCACTTTCCTTGCAGTGGGGCATACTTGAAGATGAATTTGGGTAGTGAGTTCCTGTACCTGCTAGTCTTAAAGGCTCTGGTGCTTTAGTCCTCATTCAAAGTTTCAAATTCATCTGTTAACACCCTTCCTTGCAGTCACTGCTCCCTAATTTTCCTATACACACAAAGTCCTTTCTTGCCTCGGAATCTATGAACATTGTTTCCTCTGGAGTATTTTTGGTATGTATTAGTTCTGATAACAAACCTATCAGGTGAGTATAATGATTATTACCATTTTACAGATGAGGAAACTGAGGCACAAAGAAATTAATTAACTTCCCCAGGGTTTCACATCTAGTATTTGTAGAGCAGGGCTTCTAAGCCAAGAGTCTGTCTCCAGACTTGCGATTAATGTTTCTACTCTACTTTTCTTATTTTATAGATATTCTCATGGCTCAGGTCCCAGCTTCATGATTACCTTCTCATGGAATCGTTCAGAACTACCCTCACTTTAGTAATACTCAAACCCACCCCAGTTACTATTTGTAATCTCTAGTATATTGTCACAGACTTAATCTAAATATAAAATTTTCTTTTTGCTCTTGGCTTTGACATTTATTTTGTCTTACCATACAAGAATGTAGCCTCTTTGAGGCCATGTCTGCAGTTCAATGTGCTCTCCTTTACACTCATAATAAAGCCTGGCCTTCATAGAAGCTCTTTAAGTATTTTGTTTTTTTTTTTAAAAGATGAATTACCAAATCTTTCATTCTCATAAAAAAGAAAAATATTAGGCTGTATTCATCTTGGAAATAAATATATCTCTAATGAATAAGTAGATGCTGAAATCTATTATTTTCTTTTTTTATTCTTACCTAAGAAGGGTTTCATGATAACTCATATCTGAAAAACACTATGTTAAAAGGGAAACTAGAAAATGTTTGGGCTTTTAAAAGTCATATACATATAGATATCTCTTTATCACCTATCAGTCATCTCTCATCTATCTATGCACACATAAATACATGTACACACACACACAGCATAGCAAGGACTGCTTCATTAAAATAGGTAGGAAAAAAAATTAGGTCTGTTGGGTATTGACTTAACTTGAAATGCCTTAGAGGGGATTCATAGCTTCTTATACATTTCTTACTAAGCCAGTTGGCATCATAGAAGCCTCTGATTGTGAGTGGTGCCAAGTCCATGGGAAAGAACCATGTAATGTGCCCCAGAGGTATACATATCCCCCCACCAAGCCTTTCCTAAAGGGGCCTGCGGCTGTTAGCCATATCGGGGAAAGGGAAAAAAAAAGATCCTTCAGAGGTTATAAGATTATGAATCTGAACCAACACTAATCCCCATTTACAACTACATGGTTTGCTAGTCAGAATGGAAATCTATATTCCAGGTGACAAATTCTTAGACCAGTATAACCCACGTTAGGTTTAATGCTACCACTGAAACATCCTCAGAATGTAGAATAAGAATTAATATATTTAGCAATTGGAAGAATTCCAAAGTAGTTTCATTATCCATAGGGTCAAGGCCATTAGCTTTGGAATTGTCAAATAAGTCTCAGGAATTGCCTTCCACCTTTGCTCCCATCCCTGAACTATGCTCCCATCCCATTCGCTGTGTTGGGACACAGGGAATCAAGACTGCAACGCTGGGGGAATTAAGAGTTTATATGTATTGACAAAAACTTGAAAGATGCAAGAGGTTTAACTTCTGTTGGTGCAAAACTAGGTAGGTCTTGGAGAATGACTGTGAATTATTACAGTTGGAGATACTAATCACAGCTGTAGTTCCAGATTTGTTTTCTTTATTGGAGGAAATAAAAATATTCCCTGCACCTAATATGCAGCTATTACAATCCTCTCCCCGCCCCCATCTTATTAATAAAGATAATAAGAAGCAGTTTGCAGAGAGAGCAGAACATCTTTATTGGTTTTCCCTAAAGCTACACCAATTTTCCTGTTTTCTGTTATAATCTTTCTCCTTTAAACTTTATAGAGTATTCATACCCATCTTAATGTCTTAAATAAAATGTGTTTGCTCTTTCCTTACTATAGTTATCTTCTATAAAAACATTGATAGTCATATAAGCATCTTTAAATGACTCATATCTTTTAAAATTTTATACTTCCCACATGATAGGAATAGATATGTCTGGTTGAGATGGTACTAATTAAAATGTTAATTATAATTAAGAAACACATGCGGATTATTCAGAGTCTTGACAATTTTTTATGACTGTGCCATTTATTAAAAGGCTCAAAAATTTATTATCTTTTAATGTTTATTTTTGAGAGAGCGAGAAAGAGAGAAAGAGACAGAGACAGATCATGAATGAGGGAGGGGCAGAGAGAGAGGAGACACAGAATCTGAAGTAGGCTCCAGGCTCCAAGCTGTCAGCACAGAGCCCGACATGGGGCTTGAAACCATGAACCGTGAGATCATGACCTGAGCTGAAGTCGGACGCTTAACTGACTGAGCCACCCTGGTGACCCAAAAGGCTCAATAAATTTAAAGATAAATTTTATGGTGCATGTTCTAATTCTAACATCTTTAGTCTTTCTCCCTGTGCAGTCTATGCCCTTTATCCCTAGGACCTTAACACTCCCACCTCCAAAAGGGTCCTTTCCTTTCTTCACAAACTAAAAGATGGTCTTGATCAGTAAGGTAGGGCAATTCCTGGGCTGAATGTAGATGCTGTGGTTTTTAAGCGTGTGTCAAGCACCAATTCTGGTACCCCCAGGTTTTTCTAGATATTGTAGTACACTTTAATTTTTCCCTAAATGGGATATTGCACAACGGGGTCACACAAGGGAAACATGTCCCATATTCATGTTTAAAAACAAAACAAAACAAAACAAAACTGTAGCTAGGGCGCCTGGGTACCTCAATCAGTTAAGTGTCTGACTCTCGATTGCAGCTCAGGTCATGATCTCAGAATTTGTGAGTTCCAGCCCTGCATTGGGCTCCGTGCTAACAGTGAGGAGCTGCTTGGGATTCTCTCTCTCCTTCTTTAGTAGGGAGTTCTTCCCCTGCTTGTTTTCTCTCTCTGTCTCAAATTAAAAAAACAAAAAGAAAAAAGAACCCAAAAAACCCAATAACTTGGGGTGCCTGGGTGGCTCAGGCAGTTAAGTATCTGACTTTGGCTCAGTTCATGATCTCATGGTTCATGAGTTTGAGCCCCACTTCGGGCTCTGTGCTGACAGCTCAGAGCCTAGAACCTGCTTCAGATTCTGTGTCTCCCTCTCTCTCTGACCCTCCCTGACTCACACTCTATCTCTCTCTCCAAAATAAATAAACATTAAAAAAATAATGACTAAAAAATTATTATACCAAGGTGGATTTGGGGAAAACATAGTAGCAGTGGTAGCATACATTTTGGATCTTCCAAATACTTACCTTAAAAACAGAGCAGCCTGATAGCAAAACCAAAAACCTGTAGATAATACTTCCAACCAAACTACATATCCTCTCAAATCCCCAAATGCAAGTAAGTTGGAACAAAGTACCAACTAGGCTGAGTTTTCATATGCATGTACAATTAGGAAGCAGAGAGCTGAGGGCTGTGGTGGGCGGGGGCAGTTCAACATCTAGTTGGCTGGAGGCGCCACTTCAAGGCTGATGGTGGCCAAGGCCCATGCGTGTGGTTGACTGGATAGGGCCAAGGCACCAATACGAAATTAAATCGGGGGCATTGTTCCACAGTGTACCCGCTCTGGGCTCAGGGGACCCCATGCGTGGTGAGGAGCAGATGGAAGAGGTAGAAACATATGTGCCCTAGCTCTAGTCTGGGGCTGGCTGCCAGCTGGCATGCCTGTGTGTAGTGCACAGTTGTTCCTGGGAGTCTGGGACCCCTGCCCAGAGCAGAAACACTCTGACACAGTAAACTTGAAAGTGTAGTAGGGGAGTTTAGGTCAGCAGCTGCAACTGGGAGTGGGTGCTACTGCCTTCTCAGGTGATTTGGGTGTAAGGGGTCTGTGGACCGATCTGTGTGGTGTGGAGCAGTATAGCCTCAGGAACTTTGAAACTGGTACTCCAAGACTCACTCTTGTTTTAAAAATTGCAGTTCTAGTATAGTTAACATATAGTGTTACATTAGTTTCAGATGTACGATATAGAGATTCCACAATTCCACACACTGAGTACTCAGGGCCCATCATGACAAGTGCACTCTTTAATCCCCGTCATCTATTTCACCCATCTCTCTTCTGGTAACCACCAGTTTGTCCTCTTTAGTTAAGAGTCTGTTTTTTGTTGTTTTGGTCTGTCTCTGTTTTCCTCTGTTCCTTTGTTTTGCTTCTTAAATTCCACATATGTGTTAAAAAACACATGGTGTTTGTCTTTCTGTGACTGAGTGACTTCACTTAACATTATATTCTCTAGTGTCCAGTCACGTTTTTGCAAATGGCAAGATTCCATTCTTTTTTTTTTTTTTTTATGGCAGGGTAGTATTCCATTGTGTGTGTGTGTGTGTGTGTGTGTGTGTGTTTGTGTGTGTGTGTGTATGGTCACATTGATTCATCTGTCAATGGACACTTGAGTTGTTTCCATAATTTGGCTATTGTAAATAATGCTGCAATAAACATAGGAGTGCACGCCACCAAAAAACTACTAGAACTGTTAAGTGAATTCAGTAAAGTTGCAGGATACAAAATCAATATGTGGAAATCTATCACTTTTCTATACACTAATAATGAAGTATTGAAAAGAGAAATTAAGAAAATAATCCCATTTATAATTACACCAAAAATAAAAAAATACCTAGGAATAAACTTAACCAAGGAGGTGAAAGATCTGTACTTTAAAAACTATAAAACACTCATGAAAGTAATTGAAGATGACACAAATGGAAAGATATTTTATGCTCATAGATTGGAAGAACAAAAATTGTTTAAAATGTCCATACTACCCAAAGCAGTTTACAGATTTAATGCAATCTTTATCAAAATACTAACAGCATTTTTCACAGAAATAGAACGAATAATTTTAAAATTGGTAAAAGACCCTGAGTAGCCAAAGCAATCTTGAAAAAGAAGAACAAAACTGGAGGTGTTATAATCACATATTTCAAGATAGACTACAAAGCTGTAGTCATCAAACAGTATGATACTGGTACAAAAATAGACACATACATCAACGGAACAGAATAGAAAATCCAGAAATGAACCCAAAGCTATATAGTCAATTAATCTTCCACAAAATAGAAAACAATATCCAATGGGGAAAAAGACAGTCTCTTCAATAAACAGTATTGGCAAAACTGGACAGTAACATACAAAAAATGAAACTGAACCACTTTCTGATACCATACACAAAAATAAACTCAAAATAGGTTAAGGACCTACATGTGATCCCTGAAACCATAAAAATCCTAGAAGAGAACACAGGCAGTAATTTCTCTAGGGCTTTCTTTCAAGACAGGATTCTACCCTCAGTGGAAAGTACTGACAGTGGAATGGAATGAAAATTGAAAGGAACAGAAAGAAAATATATATATATATATGATTAGAGGTTAGGGAGGAGAATAGAGTCAGAGATCTCAGAAATCAAGGTGTCATATTTTTTAATTTTTAAAATTTATTTATTTATTTATTTATTTATTTAGATAACAAGTGAGTGGGAGAGGGACAGAAAGGGAGAGAGAGAATCTTAAGCAGTCTCCACGCCCACTGTGAAGGCTGACTCAGGGCTCCATTTCATGACTCAGATCATGACCTGAGGCAAAATCAAGAGTTGGACACTTCACTGATTAAGCCACATAGGCACCCCAAAAAGAGAGGACTTCATGACATTAGAAAAGGTATCTGAACCGAGTTTCCTAACAATGTACAAGGATGAAATTTACCAAAAATGAGGTACAGAAAATTATCAACTCTCAGAAAAGTTGCCATAAAAAATAAGTATAAGGGGAAAAGAACATTCCTACAGGGATTAAACTCTGAGGAAATACATGCTCATAAAACAGAAAAAAACTGTAACATATTATTTAAAAATGAGCCAAAAGATACAAAGAAGATGATTTAAAACGTTTCAGAACAACATAAATCAGAATTAGAAAATCTCAGAAAGTGGGGAAAAAATCAAATAGAAACAAAAGAAAAAACATTTTATAAATGAAGACTAGAAAAAATAGAAGAAGAAACAAATATTGAAGGCAAGTGTGGTAGATAAATAGTACTCCTGCCCCCTTTTCTCTGCTCCCCCTCCAACTCCCCTTTCCATGAAAAAAAAAGATGGCATCAGGTCGTAATCACTGGAACCTATAAATGTTACTTTATATAAAAACAGGGTCTTTGAAAATGTGATTCAGAGTCTTGAGAAGATACCCAGGATATCAGGGTGCGTTCTAAATTCAATCACATATACCCTTCTAAGAGGGAGGCAGGGAAAGTTTTGATGATACACAGAACAAGAGATGATGCGGTAAAAGTAAAGATAGGGATTGGAGTAATGTGGACGCAAGTCAAAGAAAGCTGGCAGCCACTAGAAGCTGGAAGAGTCAAGGAAAGGATTCTTTCCTAGAACTTCCAGAGGGTCAGTGGCTCTGCTAACAGTGGGATTGTGGGTCAGTGATACAGATTTTAAACTTCTGGTTTTTAAAGTTATGAGAAATAAATTTAGTGTTTAAGGCACTAAGTTTGTGGTAATTTGTTATAGCAGCCATATGAAACTAATACCATAGACAACTAACGCAACATAGGGAGAATAGGTGTCCTTAAAGATGAAAATCAAAGCAAGTATACTATAACAAATACTAAAAATTATAATTCAATAAAACCTTACTGAATATATTAAAAAATGGAAGTACATATTAAATGAACATACCATGTACTTGAGAATATTGACCTAAAATGACTAACACAAGGACATATTTTTAGTAAATTACTGAATTTTTAAGAAAAGAAAGAAATCATTTGGGCATCTAGCCAGAAATGGTGCATGTGGTTTAGAAGAGAAATAGGGGCACCTGGGTGGCTCAGTTGTAAGCGCTGGACTTCAGCTCAGGTCATGATCTCACTGTTCGTTGGTCCAAGCCCTGCATCGGGCTCTGTGCTGACAGCTCAGAGCCTAGAGCCTGCTTCGGATTCTGTGTCTCCCTCTCTCTCTGCCCCTCTGCCGCTTGTGCTCTGTCTGTCTCTCTCTATCTCTCTCAAAAATAAATATTAAAAAAAAATTTTAAAGAAGAGAAATAAAATTGAATCATGTCAGTCTTTGTGACAGCAACTTTTTATGCCAAAGAAAATACAGTAACATCTTTAAGATATTAAGAGAAAGAATATGTGAGTCAAGAATTTATATCTGGAAAAAACTGGCCTTCCAATTAAAAGGAGATATGCACACACACTGTTATCAGTATTTAAGAAATCATGCAGAATTATTCCCAGAGTTATTTCTAAGGAATCTACTACAAAATAAATTTCAGAGTATCAAAATGAATTGATACAGTGATGTAAGACTGGAGAGGATGACTAAACGTGTGGTTCTTAGTAAAACTGAGAATAAATGAGAATGTAAAGAGAAAGGTATTAAAATAGGTAATAGGTAGTAGATCTGTGATTTGACAGTGTAAATATAATTATAAAAATGGGGAAAGAATAAGAGTGGCATAGGCAAAAAAATATAATTGCTTTATTTATACTAGTGGTAGTACTATTAATACTATTATGTCTGAAGCTCTTGTATTTTTAATATGGGGTGAAACAAAAAAGTAATTATGAGATACCCTAATCCCATCATCTCTGTTCTTAACAATCATGATCCTCAGTATGGAAGAAAGGTGATACAGAATAATGTAGATGAATTTAGACAAGAATCTCATAGTCATGCCTTTGAGTTGGAAATGTTATTTACTCATGAGCATTGTATCAATATCTATCTGCCTGTATTTATCTATATCCCATTCTGTCCACTAAAAAGGAAACAATGACCAAAACAGTAGCAATGAGCATGGCTTACACACAGATTGCCAACTTGAAATATCAGTTCCCATTATAAGGGGACATGGCTTCTTGGATAGATGGCTGATTGTAGATCAGGTAATGTAACAGATGACCCTAAAACATCTTGACATATTAGCTATCAAGGAAGCTATCAAAAATACTCTGGCTATATCAAGAAGATTTAGGAGCTAACTTAAAGGGTCTTCCACTAGCGGAAGATTGAGCAATTTGAGGTTAAAAAAGATAAGAATTAGATTGGGTTTAAACTCATAAAGCTTTTTTTATTCCTGAGTTTATAATGATATTTTTTAAAATGCCAATTGCTCACGTTTTGAAAATGAGAGAGAGCAAATTCATTTTCTTGCAAACAGGTTAAATAAGAGACAGAACTGAGCATTTATCTTGCTTTTTCCATAAGAACCATTTCACTAGATAGCCACAAAGAAAAAGAGAAGTGCATCATTAAAAAATCATTACAGCTACTACATGAAAAAAAGTGATAGAATTAGAATATCACCTTTTTATAACCCCACTGAATTTAATTAATGGATCCAGGTCTGAGCATCAACCGCTGCCAGCATCAGAAAAAGGAAGCAACTCCGTATTATGTGCTTCCTCATGGCAGCACCCAATAGAAACACCCATCCCCCCATTGTTTTTTCCTTAAAGGGATTGAATCTGAGTTTGGTCAAGCATCTTAATCCAGAAGTCAATTTGCAGGAAACTCAGACAACATGTTGAACTGTACCATGAATGTAAAATTAGCAAAAAGCAGACTGGAAAAACTACAGGCCAAATGGCCAGGTTCTTCATCATATAAACCGTAAAAACAACAACATAAAAAAATTGGCTTAGAGGGGACGAAAGTGTTGCCTTGAATTTTCCCTTAATGACATCATCCCATTTCTTTATCATATTTGATTAAAAGTTCAACTGGATATGGGTTGTCTGGGTGGCTCAGTCAGTTAAGTCTGCGACTTCAGCTCAGGTCATGATCTTGTGGTTCATGGGTTTGAGCCCCACATCAGGCTCTGTGCTGACAGTTCAGTCTGGAGCCTGCTTCAGATTCTGTGTCTCCCTCTCTTTCTGCCCTTCCCCTGTTGACACTCTGTCTCTCTTTCTCAAAAATAAATAAACATTAAAACAATTTTTAAAAGTTCAGTTGGATAAAGAGTCCTATGTTAGCAATAGTTACCTTTTAATATTTTGAAGGCATTGCACCATCATCCTTTACTTTTCCATGTGACTGTTGAAAAGTCAAAAGCCATTCTGGGGGCTCATGGATGGCTCAGTCAGTTAAGCATCCAATTCTTGATTTCAGCTCAGATCATGATTTTGTGGTTTGTGAGTTAGAGCCTCTCCTCGGGCTCTGTGCTGGCAGCTTGGACCCTGCTTGGGATTCTCTCTCTCCCTCTCTCTCTGCCCCACCCATGGTCACTATCTCTCTCACACAAATAAATAAACTTAAAAAAGCCATTCTGATACCTAGTCACTTGTTTCTGAGAATTTTAACCTGTTCGCTGAAATCTTTTTGGATATTTACTTTGTCTTCAAGTGCTTACATTTCACCATGATGAATTTTAATGTAACTCTATTTCTCATTCCTTGAGTTAGAAATTCTGTGGAATTTTTATTTTCAAAAATTGTATCCTTCAGTTTTAAAATCAGAAATTTTAAACATAGTTGATATTTTCTTTTGAGAAAATCCTGTTACTTTAATGTGGAAGTTCCTGGATCAATCAGTATATTAGTAAGTTAAGTCCAATAATATATTTAACAGATATATCATGACCAGATAGGGTTCCCTGCAGGAACGCAGGGGTGTAAATTTGAAAATCAATAAATTTGTCATATTAGTAATAAAAGAAGAAAGCGATCAGATGATCTAATAGATATGGGAAAAGCATTTGATAATTTCAATATCTGTGCATGATAAAAATCTCTCAGTCAGCCAGAAAAACAGAAGAGATTCCACAAACTTATATATCCAAAACTAATGGCTAAAATCATAGTTAATGATAGAACACTGAATTCCTTACTTTTGAGGTTTGGAAAAGGATAAATTATGTCCACCATCCCTACTCTCAATTCTGTTTTTTTTTTTTTTTTTCCTGATATGCTAAGATTCAGATTAGCTTTCTTCTTGAATTTTGCCAATTCAGGTGTTTAAGTGTGTGTTTTCTCAAGTCAACCAACTCCATTTTTACTGTTCCATATGGGTTAAATCTTTGAAAGTTTGTTTCTTGTCAATTATTTTCTTTTTTTCCTGTTTTAGTTATATTTATCCTAGTATTTTTTTTCCTCCCCCCACTTAACCAAATCCCTTTTCTGTAACTGTAATAAGGTTTCAGGTGAGGCTCCAACATGTCATGATTAGTGTGGGATTCCAGCCAGTTAACTTTGTTTATATCTTTTGTAGTAGGTAAGTTTAAAATTTTTGAGGTTTAAAATCTGCCAGTCTTTTCATACAGATCATTTAGGTTTTTGTGTTTGCTTAGAAAGTTTATTTCCACCTTGATAGAATTAAAGTATTTGGCTTCTAATGCTTTAATAATTGTTTTAGTGTTTAGCCCTTTAATCAATTTGATTTATGTGTGTGTTGGGGGGCGGTGTAGAGTGGTTTGGTGTTTGACATGATTTTCAAGTAGATAGCAGATGTCCAATATAATTTATTAAGTGATCTATACTCTCCCCACTGGTGTCAATGCCTGCCAATTTTATTCAGACTAAAGTTCTATATATGTGTTTGTATTTTTTAATGGAATCTATAGTCTGCTCCCTTTACATCTTCATCAATTTCTGTGCAAGTTTATACTGTTTCATTTACAGTAACTACATATCTTAATTGCTGATGGGGCAATATTTTCTTACTGTGTTTATTCATTTTTTCCCATATGAGATGTATAATTAGATTTTGATGTTCCATAAAAATTCTGTTGAGATTTTATTTGAGAATATTTTGAATTTCTGGGTACATTGTGAGATAGTTAATTTTAGTTAATTTTTATTCTCAGCTCATTTTAATTCTATCAATTTTCTAAGGATAGTGACTATGTCTGTTTGGTCCATGATTTTATTCCTACTGCCTAATATAGTGTTGGCATGCAATAAGATATTTTATATGTATTGGATACCTGGGAGGCTCAATCAGTTGAGTGTCCGACTCTTGATTTTGGCTCACGTCATGATCCCATGGTTATGGGATTGAGTCCCCTTTGGGCCTCATACTGAATGTAGAGCCTGCTTGAGATTCTCTCTCTCTCCCTCTGGCCTTCTCCTCTACTCCCACATGCTCTCATTCTCTCTCTCTAAAAATAAAAACAAAAAATATATGTTAACAAATAAATATTTGTATAATTTTTCTTTATAACTGATATACTATTCACTGTAATAAAAATATAATACTATTGGCACTAGGCCCACTGAAGCAAAAATATCTCCTATCATTAAAACATTATCTCCTTAAATTCAGAAAAATCTCAGGAAGGAAAAGATAGATTGCTTTGTGTATGTGTGTGAACATACATTTATGGCAAGTTGTGCTCAACATAATAAAAAAGGATATATTTGGTTTTATTTGAACATCTACTGCTAATTACATGATTTGTACTAATGCCAGTAATAGTAATAAAATTATTAAAAATGTTAACTGTATGCTCCTTTGTGACTTTAACATTTAAGTAATTGGTTTTAAAAAATCTGTTTATAAATTTAATTTGGTTAACATAGGCAAGAATCCGTCATATATTTCATATTGTTCCTTAGAGTTGTGTTTCTATTTTTAAAAATTTAGCTTTGGCTCTGCAAAGGAATAGTGTTTTTTTTTTTTTTTTTTTTTTCATTCAAAACACTAAAGGAGACTTTTCTTTCTCCTCTTTTCATTTTGTAAACAGATTGCTTCATGGTACCAATCTTATTCTAGACTCTTCTGTATCCTGTGTCCTTCTTTCTCTCCAAGGGCTAGGAACATGGAACTACCTAGCCTTGCTTGGTGTTCTGCCTCTGAATGCTGGCTATAAGAACAGAAGTGCTTCATTCAGTACCTTTGACAGGTTTCTGATTTAACAACGAAGGATTCCAAGTTTACAATTTACTCACACTTTCATTATCCAAGACAGGTACCCTAAAGCTGCAAAGATAATAAAATAAATAAAATAAATTGGAAACCTTTAAGGACAGATGAATTGCCTCTCTCATATTATCTCAATCGCTGTCTGTTAATCTTTGGTAGACAATTACCAACTTCATACGTTTCCAAAATGAAGGAAAGGTAGGTGCCATTTCCCTTTTCTGATCTAGATATTTCTTTTTTTTTTTTTTTAATTTTTTTTTTTAAACGTTTTTTATTTATTTTTGGGACAGAGAGAGACAGAGCATGAACGGGGGAGGGGCAGAGAGAGAGGGAGACACAGAATCGGAAACAGGCTCCAGGCTCCGAGCCATCAGCCCAGAGCCTGACGCGGGGCTCAAACTCACGGACCGCGAGATCGTGACCTGGCTGAAGTCGGACGCTTAACCGACTGCGCCACCCAGGCGCCCCTGATCTAGATATTTCTTACGGAGTAAATGCTTTGATAAAAAGCTAAGAGTGAGAGTATGATTTATTATAGTGTCAATTCTGTAATGTAAACTTTTTTGAATATATTGATATGTTAAGCTCATAGCTCTTGGTTTTATCTCAGGCCAATGCAGGAAAGTCTGAGAGTCTTAGCATGTAAATTTCTTTCCCTTGTATTGTTTGACAGCATGCCAACTTAAATCTTTTCCACTGCTTGTTTTAAATGTTGAAAATAGTTTTGTTCATCATACTTAAACATTATAAAAGCCATTTATGAAAAGCTGACAGCTAATATCATCCTCAATGGGGAAAAACTAAGAGCTTTCCCCCTGGGAACAGGAACACGACAGGGATGTCCACTCTCGCCGCTGTTGTTTAACATAGTGTTGGAAGTCCCAGCATCAGCAACCAGACAACAAAAGGAACTCAAAGGCATTAAAATTGGCAAGGAAAAAGTCAAACTGTCACTTTTTGCAGACGACATGATACTCTACATGGAAAACCCAACAGACTCCACCAAAAGTCTGCTAGAACTGATGCATGAATTCAGCAAAGTCGCAGGGTAAAAAATCAATGTACAGAAATTGGTTGCATTTATACATACCAATAGTGAGAGAACAGAAAGAGAAATAAAGAAACTGATCCCATTCACAATTGCACCAAGAAGCATAAAATACCTAGGAATAAACCTAACCAAAGATGTAAAAGATCTGTATACTGGGCGCCTGGGTGGCGCAGTCGGTTAAGCGTCCGACTTCAGCCAGGTCACGATCTTGCGGTCTGTGAGTTCGAGCCCGCGTCAGGCTCCGGGCTGATGGCTCGGAGCCTGGAGCCTGTTTCCGATTCTGTGTCTCCCTCTCTCTCTGCCCCTCCCCCGTTCATGCTCTGTCTCTCTCTGTCCCAAAAATAAATAAAAAAAAAAAAAAAAAAAAAAGTGAAAAAAAAAAAAAAAAAAGATCTGTATACTGAAAACTATAGAAAGCTTGTGAAGGAAAGTGAAGAAGATACAAGGAAATGGAAAAACATTCCATGCTCATGGATTGGAAGAATAAATATTGTTAAGATGTTAATACTACCCAAAGCAATCTACACATTCAATGCAATCCCAATCAAATTTGCACCAGCATTCTTCTCGAAGCTAGAACAAGCAATCCTAAAATTCATATGGAACCACAAAAGACCCCAAATAGCCTAAGTAATATTGAAGGAGAAAACCAAAGCAGGAGGCATCACAGTCCCAGACTTTAGCCTCTACTACAAAGCTGTAATCATCAAGAGAGTATGGTATTGGCACAAAACAGACACATAGACCAATAGAATAGAACAGAGAACCCAGAATTGGACCCACAAATGTATGGCCAACTAATCTTTGAAAAAGCAGGAAAGAATATCCAATGGAAAAAAGACAGTCTCTTTAACAAATGGTGCTGGGAGAACTGAACAGCAACATGCAGAAGAATGAAACTAGACCACTTTCTTACATTATACACAAAAATAAACTCAAAATGGATGAAAGACTTGAATGTGAGAGGAAACCATCAAAACCCTAGAGGAGAAAGCAGGAAAAAACCCCAATGACCTCAGCTGCAGCAATTTCTTACTCGACACATCTCCAAAAACAAGGGAATTAAAAGCAAAAATGAACTATTGGGACCTCATCAAGATAAAAAGCTTCTGCACTGCAAAGGAAACAACCAACAAAACTAAAAGGCAACCAACGGAATGGGAAAAGATATTTGCAAATGACATGTCAGACAAAGGGCTAGTATCCAAAACCTTTAAAGAGCTCACCAAACTCCATACCCAAAAAACAATCCAGTGAGGAAATGGGCAGAAGGCATGAATAGACACTTTTCTAAAGAAGACATCTAGATGGCCAACAGACACATGAAAGGATGCTCAACATCACTCCTCATCAGGGAAATACAAATCAAAACCACCCTCAGATACCACCTCACACCAGTCAGAGTGACTAAAATGAACAAATCAGGAGACTATAGATGCTGGTGAGGATGTGGAGAAATGGGAACCCTCTTGCACTCTTGTTGGGAATGCAAACTGGTGCAGCCACTCTGGAAAACAGTGTAGAGGTTCCTCAAAAAGTTACAAATATATCTACCTTATGACCCAGCAATAGCACTGCTAGGGATTTACCCAAGGGATACAGGAGTGCTGATGCATAGGGGCCCATGGACCCCAAAGTTTATAGCAGCACTTTCAACAACAGCTAAATTATGGAAAGAGCCTAGATGTCCATCAACTGGTGAATGGATAAAGAAGATGTGGTTTATATATACAATGGAATACTACTTGGCAATGAGAAAGAATGAAATCATGCCATTTGCAGCAATGTGGATGGAACTGGAGGGTATTATGCTAAGTGAAATAAGTCATACAGAGAAAGACAGATACCATATGTTTTCACTCATGTGAATCTTGAGAAACTTAACAGAAGACTATAGGGGAGGTGAAGAGGAAAAAAAAAAGTTATAGAGGGAGGGAGGCAAACCCTAAGAGACTCTTGGATAGTGAGAACAAACTGAGGGTTGATGGTGTGGGGAGAGGGGAAAGTGGGTGATGGGCACTGAGGAGGGCACTTGTTGGGATGAACACTGGGTGTTGTATGGAAACCAATTTGACAATAATTTATATTATTAAAAAAAAGGAAATAGTTTTGGTCGTGTATTTTAGGCTGGCGAAATAACTTAAATAGTACCTTACTATTTAGCAGCCATTTGCACACACATTAATGACAACATGAAATAAAAGTAAGCAAAATCCTTTCCAACTGATTTAAAAACCAATTTAATAGAGATGTTTTAAATATGTATCATATTAGGTTTTTAAAAATATTATAAGCTGCTTTAACTTGAGATCGTTATGTTCATATGTTTTTTAAATTAATTTTTTTCATTAATCATAACATTTATTAGGTCACTAAATATTGAAAAATTAAGTCCTTGTTTATAGCTGCATAATAATTAATCTTGTGATTATATAGTGATTTATGTAGCCATGCTCCTGTATTATAGACTGAACTGTGTCTCCCAGCCTCTATTCATATGTTGATGGTTTAACTCCCTCAGTGTGGCTATATTTTGAGTTGGGGCCTTGATGGAAGTAATTTAGGTTAAATGAGGTTATAAGAGTCGGGACCTAATTCAGTAGGACTGGTGTTCTTATAAGATGAGGAAGAGACACCAGAGACCAATCTCTTTCTATGGAGGAAAGGCCATGTAAGGACACAGTGAGAAAGCAACATGGAGGCTCAGGAGAGAGTCTCACCAGAAACCAACCCTAGTAGCACCTTGAGCTTGAACTTCCAGTGTCCAGAACAGTGAGAAATAAATTCCTATTGTTTGTCTAACCAAAATACTGAATCCATGGTATTTTGTTATGGTAGCCCAAGCAGACTAAGACATCCTGTTCATGAATTTTTAATTTGTTTTATATATTTCACCATTACTATTTTACTATTATATTTTACTACTGACTATTCTATATGTTTTACTAAATGTTTTACTATTATATTGATATAACTGGAATTCTTGTAGTCTTGTCCATAAATCTTTGTGTACAGGCATCTCTATTTTTTTCTAGTCTAATTCAGTATGTGGAAATACTGAGCAAAAGCTAGGAGAAATTTTTGTCTAGAACTTTTTTGTCCAGACATGTTTTATATAAGTTTATATTTCTATGTCATAGTTGCATATGAGAGCCCCTTTCATCATAGGCTTGCCAAAAGTTCATTTTACCAAAAAATTCTTTCCAAAGTAAAAAGTAAAAAAAAATATCATTCAAATTTATGTTACTTTGGTTATTTTTGAATTTGATAATCTTTATTTTTTTTAAATTTTTTTAACGTTTTTTTATTCTTATTTTTGAGACAGAGAGAGACAGAGCATGAACGGGGGAGGGTCAGAGAGAGAGGGAGACACAGAATCTGAAACAGGCTCCAGGCTCTGAGCTGTCAGCACAGAGCTGGACGCAGGGCTCGAACTCACGGACCGTGAGAACATGACCTGAGCCGAAGTCGGCCACTTAACCGACTGAACCACCCAGGTGCCCCTGAATTTGATAATCTTTAAATATTTATGGATTATTCCTTACTTCTTCTACATTGAATTGTTTTTCATGTTCCTTCCCCATTTTTCTGGTTGTGTACACTTTTTAATACTAATGATAGAATCTTTGCAAATTCCTTCTGTTTCGCCTAATATATAATTGATTTAGCGTTTTAAAAAAAAGCCATACCTAAGTTATATCTCCATTAGACATTTAGAATATTCATTTATTCACCTGTTCTTTGATGAATATTTGTTGAATACTTTCTATGTGCATAGCAGTATATTGGGTCCTTGTATTAGAGCACTGAACAAAATACTGTCTGTATCCTCTGAAATTATATTCTCATGAAGAAGCAACAGAAAGCAAGCAATGTGTAAAGACCTTAAAATAGAATAAAGGGTATAGGGAGGGTGGGTGGGGTGGTTGCTGTTTTATATATAGATGTGTCAGGAAGGCCTCTGACAAAGTGACTTAGGTCTAGGGAAAATTCAAGAGTGGACTAAGTAACTTTGTGGAGGTAAAGCTTTCCAAGAAGGGGGAGATGCAAATGCAAAGGACTTAAAGCCAATGTGTCCTCCCATGATGTCAGTTTTTAAAACTTGTATATTGTTGCTATTATTACCTTTTTAGGAGTCTACATACTGTATGAATTTAGTATTAAATAAAAGATGACTCCTCATTTAAGTACTAAAATGATTAGAATTAAAGTTACTAGTCTGGGGGAACCTGGGTGGCTCAGTCCGTTAAGTGTCCGACTTCAGCTCAGGTCATCTCACAGTTCATGGGTTCGAGCGGCACATCAGGCTCTGTGCTGACAGCTCAGAGCCTGGAGCCTGCTTCAGATTCTCCCTCGCTCTCTGCTCCTCCCCTACTCATGCTTTGTCTCTCAAAAATAAATAAACATTGAAAGAAAAAAATTTAAAAAAAGTTGCTAGTCTGTATTCTTTTTGGTTAATTGCTCAACTACTATTTTTGAGCTATACAATTTCTTAAACACTTAAACATATCGGTGAACAAACAGGTATAACTTTCACACTTTTTGATTATTACTGTATGTTATAGCTATGTTTAAATGATGGTGGGAGCTAGTGCATGGGTTAGTGTAAAACTTAGGAACTTTATGGCAGCATTTCCAAGCATGAATTCCATGAAATATTATTTGAAAAAATGTCAATATCTTTCCAAGAAAATATTTTCTTTGTCAAATAGATTTTGGAAATGCTATGTATCATTCCCTTCTATGAAGAGCTTTCCCAGTAACAAATTGTAAATAAGTCAATCAGAGAAAGAAAGAAAATACCAGATGATTTTACTCGTATGTGACATTTAAGAAACAAAACAAATGAGCAAAGGAAAAAAAAGAGAGAGAGAAAGACAAGTCAAGAATTGACTCTTAACTGTAGAGAACAAACTGATGGTTACCAGAGGGGAAGTGGTGGGGGGGATGGGTAAAATGGGTGATGGGGATTAAGGAGTGCACTTGTGATGAGCACTAGAAGATGTATGGAAGTGTTGAATCACTATATTGTAGACCTGAAACTAATATTACACTGTATGTTAACTATGCTGGAATTTAAAATAAAAAATAATTTCAAATGCAAAGGCCTTGAAGATAATGTGTACTTGTATTAGAATAATGATAGCTAGATAAAATTTCAATAAACACACTTTTTAAAAAAAATTTTTCTGTTGAATATTTATTGACATGCTATGGGAAAGCATCTTGTGAAACAATGGATTATTAGATAAGTACATTGAACTTCATTTTTCCTCCTTGGAAACCAGTTGGGTATTATGAGATAAACTACCTCACCAAATCACAAATTAATCATAATTAAATCATCTTTTTATAATAGTTCTGAATTAAACTAATGTATAAAACATTCACAGTAATATAATATTAAGATCCTATATTTAAGAAAATACTTTATTGACTATCCTTTCTTGCTAAAAGTCTCTGATTTTGACTTGCAAATATAACACCAGTGAAAAACACTTCCTTTGTATAGCAGATAAACTTTCCTGAGTAGCTTCACTTCTTAGTGATCATTCTTTTTCTTCCAATGCCTTGTGAAGCCTTTCAACTTACTCAACAAGGAATCACAAACTTGGTCTTTCATTGAGCTGATTGATATTTGTACTTCACACCTACATTTTCATTCGGTTTAGTACTGAACCTGGAGAAAATTTCTGTCTTAGAATTTTAACATCCCAGTGCATTGAGAAGGGGAAAAAGGTGGTATCTCTTTCTTGGACCAGGAGGTTAGATGTCCTCTCCTCTGAAAAATATTCAGAAGGTCCATTCTGGTCTGTCTTATTAGAGAATTTAATATCTAGGAACTAAAGCATTCAGATGGATTTTCTCTTTGAATACCTATGATCTTACACATGTGACTGCCTGTTTCATTAAATATCTAGTAGTAATCTCAATTTTTAAAAGGCATTCTAATTAGGAAGGCTTCATCTCTCAATACTATTTATTTCATCATTTATTTTTGCTACTTACAATTATCTATTCACTTTTATTTTATTAAAATTTAGTTAACATACAGTGCAATATTGGTTTCAAGAGTAGAATTCAGTGATTCATCACTTAAATACAACATCCAGGGCTCATCACAAGTGCCCTCCTTAATACCCATCAACCATCTAGCCCATCTCCCGCCCATCTCCCTCCATCAACTCTGTGTTCCTCTATCATTAAGAGTGTCCTCTTATTTGTTTCCCTCTCTCCTCTTTGCCCCCTTCCCATATGTTCGTCTGTTTTGTTTCTTAAATTCCACATATGAGTGAAATCGTATGATATTTGTCTTTCTCTGAGTAACTTATTTTTTTTAGCATAATACATTCTGGCTCCATCCATGTCATTGCAAATGGCAAGATTGCATTCTTTTTGATAGCTGAGTGATATGTATATATATGTGTGTATATATACACATACACACACACATATATGTATTACCTCTTCATTATCCATTCATCAGTTGATGGACATTTGGACTGTCTCCATAGCTTGGTTTACTTACAATTATTTTGATTATTAATTTTTGTTTAGTTAGATACATCTTTGAATTTTTTTTCCAGAAAGCTTATATGAAAAGTGTATTTCCTATATTTCCATGAGTACTTGCCTGCCTGAGAATTTTGCTTTCAAAATAAGAATATTAACTTGGATGGGTTGATTTTTGATTTGAAATATTTTCCCTTTGAAACTCAAATTTAGGATATTTCTTTATGTTTGAAACTAGAAAAGGGGGAAAAAAAGATATGTTTAGTGTGCTCCTTTTCATTAATTATGCTTGGTACAAGGCAATGTCTTTCATCTGAAAAATTAAAGTATTCAGCTCATTAAAATTTAATTGTATTATTTCTTTACTTATTGCATATTTTCCACCTCATTTAAAAAAATCTCCTTTTAGTATTGCTGTAGATTTACAGTTTCCTGTCTCAGTTATCTATTGAAGTGTAACAAGCCACCTCCAAACTTATTTGTATAAGTACAATTTTATTAAGATACCATAAAGAGATTTTAATTTTATTAGTATACACATTCAGTCTAGCTAAACACAGCTGCATTCACTATTAACAGAGAAAAATGTGCAGTCTTTCTTTGGCATGTGATGAACCATTATGTATACCTTTTTTTGTTATGCCATAGAGACTTTTTTTAAAATACACTTATATCTTTAATATCAGCCCTAGCTTGACTCGCCCCACACTTATATCTTTAATATCAGCCCTAGCTTGACTCGCATTTTCACTTCTCTTTGCTGTACATAAACTAAACTATGAAGAACCACCCTGAGCTTGTTATCAAATTTCCAAATTTCTGTGATCATGTATTGATTCTTGCTGCATTGGTGACCAGTAGCATGGACCCTAACCTTGCAGTGCCATGGGCTTGTGTTTATGAACTCTGTGATTACAGGTTCTGTGCTGAATACCTACAAAACTATTTTTAGACTCGGGCAAAGTGTTACAAAAAACTTGAATAGAGAAATCTAAGAGCAAGCTTACTTATGGAGTGAGATTGAATGAGAAGTGTTGCTTCTCTTTTAGTTACTTAAATAAAAGTAACTATTATGGAACTTTGTGTCAACAGATATTTCCTTCCCTTTCCTCTTCATCCCTGTATTTTTCCTAATCCACCCTTTTGCTAGACTGTAGAGATAATGCCATTATCAAGGGGTGTGTCCACTAGCGAGTGAGAGAATTGTCTTCATAAGATAAAGGAGTGTCTTCTTCATATATATGTAGGTGAATTCAAGGAAATAGGATGAGAATAAGGGTCCAAAGCCATTTCTTTTAAATATATGTACTTACTGTACATATTTGTATACCTTGTATACTAGCATGTATTTGAAGTTTATAGAGTAGAGCTGATATTATAAATGACTGAATAGTTGATTACTACTCAGTGTGATGTGGGAGTAGTGACTTCTTTTAAGTGTCTCTCTTCCTGGCTTGTCATTGTCTTTAATTTCAATTATTGCATTGAACTTTCTTTTATCATATTTTCATGCTGGAGTTGAATGATGCTTAGGAGTTTATTTTTGGAGATTTTCAAGTTTTCCCCTGAAGTGGTTTTATTTTTATGTTTTACTTTTGATGATAATCTTAAAGCTTATATAAATATATTCTGGATGACCTGACTGAAGCAGAAAAAAAAAATGGAATAAATTTGTGACTAAGTTGCGTATCTTTCTATTCTGAAGAGTGAAGTTTTGATAAAGAATGCTATATTATCAGTGAGTAGAAAATTTGACTTAAACCAGACATTGTACTATACAATAATCCAATAAATCATTTATTCACTTATTCAACACCATTCATTAAATACTCAGGAGTAATAAAGGCAAGCATTTCTTTTATTTGTTGAGTAGGCAGACTTTAAACAAGTGATTATTACATATTTAATTATATCTGTCCCAGCATATTTATAGAAATTCTAGCTTATTCAAATTCACTAACAGATGCTAATACTTCAGAAGACAATTACATGGTAAATGTTCATTATAGAATTTTACATGGACTTAATATATTTATCAGTATTTCCTTCTAGGGTATTAATACTCTGTCTTAAAATGGTAAAACAATGTGTTCATTTAGTTTTGTGCCATTGAGTATAAGCAGTATACTCCGCTGCAATGGTAGGAAACTTCTGAGGCAGTTATTTGCTTCACAGCTGTGTATAGTAATTAGTAATGTGCTGCATGACCAGAGATGAAACTGACAACAGTAATGTTTTATTTCTCCAAATAATTGTGAGTACTGAGGAAAAGAATCTATTTATTGATTTATTTTTATACTTTCTAATAGCATTTTTAAACTTTCTGCTAGTTTTATTTTTTTATGTTTTTATTTATATTCCAGTTAGTTAACATACAGTGTAATATTAGTTTCAGGTGTACAATATAGTGATTCCACACTTCCATACAATACCTGGTGCTCATCGCAGCCAGCACACTCCTTAATCTCCACCACCTATTTAACCTTTCCGCCCACCTACCTCCCCTCTGCTAACCATCAGTTTGTTCTCTACAGTTAAGAATTTGTTTCTTGGTTTGCTTTTTTTAACTTTCCCTTTGCTCATTTATTTCTTAAGTTCCACATATGAGTGAAACTTTATGGTATTTGTCTTTCTTTGATTTATTTTGCTTAGCCTTATGCTCTCTATCTCCATCCATGTCATTGCAACTGGCAAGATTTCATTCTTTTTTATGACTGAGTAATATTCCATTGTGTACATATCCCAAGTCTTTATGCATTCATCAGTTGATGGACACTTGTGCACTTTCCATTCTGGCTATTATATAATGCTGCTATAAACATTGGGGTGCATGTATCCCTTTGAATTAGTATTTTTGTATTCTTTGGGTAAAAATCTAGTAGTACAATTGCTGGGTCACAGGGTAGTTGTATTTTTAACTTTTTGAGGAACCTCCATACTGTTTTACAGAGTGGCTGCAACAGTTTGCATTCTCACCAACAGTGCAGGAGGTTTCCCCTTTCTCTGCATTCTCACCAAAGAGGTGAAAACTATAAAACACTGATTGAAGACGAAAATAATCAATTTAGAAGATGATATTGTAGTTGGAAAATTGATGACTACATGGTACTGAGTACATTGTTAAAAAGAAGTTTGAATAATTAGCCATAATGCAGATATACATAGAAAAATATTCATTTTTATGACAAAAAATAGTTTTGCTTCATAATATATACTTATAAATACCTGTGGGAAATGAATCATTTAAATAGAAGAGTTGGAGAAACTTAAGTAGATAATGTTTTTTACAATTGTAAGCCTGTTTTTCAATAGGCAAAATGGATTGATTCATTCAAATTATTATTTTTCTTCCTATAATGTCACCACCCTTTATGTGGCTCAAAAACTTTTATTTTTTATTTATTTTTTTAAATGTTTGTTTATTTTGAGGGAGAGAGAGAGACAGAGTACAAGCAGGGGAGGGGCAGAGAGAGAGGGAGACCTAGAATCTGAAACAGGCTCCAGGCTCTGAGCTGATAGCACAGAGCCCAATGCAGGGCTCAAACTCATGAACTACAAGATCATGACCTGAGCTGAAGTCAGACACGTAACTGACTGTGGCTCCAAAATTTAAAAAAACAGCTCAACTATACTATTTTTTTCCCAAAAATGATGTCAAATTTTTTATTTTCAATAACTAAATCAGTAGGATTTTTGCATGAATCCAATCAGTTGTATATGCTCAGATTCAGGCACATACAAACCATGTATCTCTAGGGTTTAGCTTCCACTCTAGCAGTTTTAATTGTTTTTTTTTTTTTTTCAACGTTTTTAAATTTATTTTTGGGACAGAGAGAGACAGAGCATGAACAGGGGAGGGGCAGAGAGAGAGGGAGACACAGAATCGGAAACAGGCTCCAGGCTCCGAGGCATCAGCCCAGAGCCCGACGCGGGGCTCGAACTCACGGACCGCGAGATCGTGACCTGGCTGAAGTCGGACGCTTAACCGACTGCGCCACCCAGGCGCCCCTCTAGCAGTTTTAAAATAGAAAATTATTCCACCTAGTGAGTCTAATTCTACTTGGGTATGTGGCTGGAGGCTAGCAATGCCTCCTTCAGGAACTGCAGGAAACCTCCCTCCTTTCTTCTGAAATGATTCCTTTGACATACATTCAAATAGGACTTGAGAAAATAATCTCTAGCATTAGTGCAGGTCGACTAGCTTCATCTTAATTCTTTAGAAAAGGTACAAGAAGCTGCAGTTGAAAGAAGTGTGTGTGTGTGTGTGTGTGTGTGTGTGTGTGTGTGTGTTTTAGGGACAGAGAGGTAGGGAGGGAGGGAGAGAGAGAAAAGGGGGGAGGGGGAGACAGGAGGGGAGGAGAGAGGGGACAAAGGGAGGGGTCAGGGAGAGGGAGAGAGAGTGAATGAGAGATTGATTCCGTTGCTAGGTTGGTACTATGCTGTTGGTATTTGGTAATAAATGTGTAAGCAATCTTATTACTAAGCTGTTTGCCATGTGGTGTCTACCTTTGATGCTTTCTCTCCCACTCCTTGCCTTGACCTCCAATTATGGGTCAGGAAAAAGAACTGCTTGTTAGCCTTTTTAAATGTGAACCCAGGCATAAGTTCTATCTAGCACTCTATTTTCTCACTGGGGAAGCAGTTTTCAAAGCACAAGATAAAATTTTATGGAGTTTGTTAGACTAAAGAAAAACACAATTTTAGAAATGTTGTATCTCCAATGAATTATTATTTCTCAAAGGAGGAAAGTTTTCAAAATGAGTTTTACATTGTTAAGAGGATATTAGGGTTCCCCCGCCCAGTGTATTTGTAAGATAAATGGATAAACCCAAAGGGCTTCATTTTTATTGTTGTTCTATTAACATTGCAGCTTTTTTTGGTATAGATTTCATAAAAAAATTTGGAAAAGTTGGTTGTTTGTATGTGGCTTAACATATCATGCTTTTCCAACAGATAAGAATACAAAACTTTTTGCCAAATGTACATATTTCATAAGTTATTAATTTGTCTTGGGTTAAGCAGAA
This sequence comes from Panthera uncia, assembly GCF_023721935.1. Classification (NCBI taxonomy): domain Eukaryota; kingdom Metazoa; phylum Chordata; class Mammalia; order Carnivora; family Felidae; genus Panthera; species Panthera uncia. The sequence goes on from NW_026058536.1 coordinate 28,170, forward strand.
GTAATAAAGTTTGGGTAGCATATCTGTTACACAGTTTCTAGAGCTGGGGGCAACTTGAACAGTTAATGTTTATCTCTCGTTCCTCTATTTTACAGTATAACTACCTTCCATGGTGGATTATTTCCTATACAAACATATCAAAATAATTCTTTTTTCCTGTGCCATGATATTTTTCCTTGGCAATGAATTTTTAACTTATTTTCATTTTTAAATGTGAGATATTTATTATATAACAAAGTAATAATATATGCTGTAAAAATAATAGAGCAAGTACTATTGTAAAGTATCCAGATTATTTTTTTATAAAGTTTTTTTTTTTATTTTATTTATTTTGAGAGAGACAGAGGCAGTGCAAGCAGGGAAGAGGCAGAGAGATGGAGAGAGAGAATCCCAAGCAGGCTCCACACTGTCAGTTCAGAGCCTGATGTGGGGCTTGAACTCATGAGCACTGAGACCATAACCTGAGCCGAAACCAACAGTCAGATGCTTAACTGACAGAGCCACCCAGGCGCCCCAGATTATTAAATCAAATGTCACCAATATCACTAAAGCTATTCCAACCATCCTGTGATCTCTTTACTACCTTCCCTACCAGAGAAAAGTCCTTCTTTCTGGAGATAGTCTATCACTGGGCTTCAGGGACAGCACTTTTGCTGGATTTCTTCTTACCTAAGTGCTGCTCCTTCTAAGTCTTTGCTGGCTCCTCCTTCTATTCCAGACCACTAAGCACTGAAACGTTCCAGATTTAGTTTTCCTCTCTCCTCTCTCTATAGTCTCGTTCTTTCTTTCTTTCTTTCTTTCTTTCTTTCTTTCTTTCTTTTCCTTCCTTCCTTCCTTCCTTCCTTTCTTCTTTCTTTCTTTCTTTCTTTCTTTCTTTCTTTCTTTCTTTCTTTCTATTTTTCTTTAAATTTATTTATTTTGAGAGAGAGGGAGCAAGAGCAGGGCAGGGGCAGATAGAGGGAGAGAGAGAGAGAATCCCAAGCAGGCTCCACACTGTCAGGACAGAACCCTGACTTGGGGCTCAAACTCACAAAACGTGAGATCATGACCTGAGTGGAAATCAACAGTCAGTGCTTAACCCAGGACCCTTACAGTCACTTTCTAAGTGATCTAACCCAGAGTCAGCTATGTAAAATCAAAATTACCCTGAAGATACCCATATTTTAATTGCCAGTGAAGAAATGTCCTTTCAACACTAGACTTCTATATCTAATTCCCTACTCAACTTCTTCATTTAGGTGATTGATAGCCATCTCAAATCTAATATGTCCAAAACCCAAACCTCATTTTTTAGCCATTATTGCCCACTGTCCATCTTCCAGATCCTTAATGCAAACATCTTGGAGTCTCTTTGCCATTCTCTTTTTCTTGTAACCCACACTAAATGCATCAGGAAATTGATTTTACCTTCAAAATTACATCCACAATTAATTCTCACTACCTCCAGGGATACCAGCCTAGTTCCATGCCACCGTTTTCTCTTGCCTGGATTTTTGCAGTTGTTTCCTAATTGATTTTCTATCTTTTCTTTCCTTACAATCTCTTCTCCATATTGTATCCAGAGTGATACTTGTAAAACAGAAAGATGATCACATTATGTATCTGCTGAAAACAGATTCCAGCAGCTTTCCACCTAACTCAGAGTAAAAGACAAAGTCTTTATATTGGCTTATAGGCCCCTATATGATCTAACTCCTTTCTTCTTCACTGACCTCATTTTTATTGCTTTCCCTACCCCATTACCAATCTACTCGCCCCACTCCCAGCTACATAAGAATCCTTGTTGTTCTTGGAATGATCGAAGCACACCCCTATTTCAGGCCATTTGCCTCCGCTTTTCTCTCTTCTGATAATGCCATTCTTCTAGAGAACCAATGGATCCCTTCTTTTTTCCATCAGATTGATTCTCAAATTATGTCTAAACTTCTGTGTCCTAAGACAGCTATTCTACTTCCTCCAAATCCACCAAATCTACTTTATCCACTTAGTTTCTGTTTTTTACATTTACCATGTGACATCTTGTTTCCTGTCTTCACTAAAATGACTGCTGGACTCTCAACAATAGCCAAATTATGGAAAGAGCCTAAATGTCCATTAACTGATGAATGGATAAAGAAATTGTGGTTTATATACACAATGGAGTGCTACGTGGCAATGAGAAAGAATGAAATATGGCCCTTTGTAGCAACGTGGATGGAACTGGAGAGTGTGATGCTAAGTGAAATAAGCCATACAGAGAAAGACAGATACCATATGTTTTCACTCTTATGTAGATCCGGAGAAACTTAACAGAAACCCATCAGGGAGGGGAAGAAAAAAAAAAAGAGGTTAGAGTGGGAGAGAGCCAAAGCATAAGAGATTCTTAAAAACTGAGAACAAACTGAGGGTTGATGGGGGGTGGGAGGGAGGGGAGGGTGGGTGATGGATATTGAGGAGGACACCTTTTGGGATGAGCACTGGGTGTTGTATGGAAACTAATTTGACAATAAATTTCATATATTGAAAAAAAAATAAAATGACTGCTGGATGAGAACAGGTTTTTTAAAGAAATATTTTGTTGGCTTCTCTGACTCCATCAAGTCAACAATACCAAGTATGTGAATAAATAAATCCTGGATTCTATATTAAGCACTTCATTGCTTTTCTTTATAATTTTGCCATATTTATTTATATTAGGTAGAACCATATGAAATTTCCAATACTCAGCTATAAAAATGGCAATTTCAAATGACTAAACATTGCATCTCCCTAAATTTTATATGCTGTTTGGATTTGCATGTTTAAAATTTATGTAAAGTGTATAATACGGTGTGTATTTTTATGAGTGTTGCTGTTTTCATCAATATTTCATCAATATGTACCTGACATATATCCACATTGTATGTGTGGCTGTAGTTGCTCATTTTTTTCTTTAAAGATACAGAATATTCTTTTGTGTGAATATACCATGATTTATTTATTTAGACCATGGACATTGAGTTGTTTTCAGTTTTTTTTTTCCCTTTCAAGCAATATTGACAAGGTAATTACAAATTTTTTTATCCAATTAGTAGTTGTATTGACTTATTTTCACTAATAGTTTATAAATTTTTAATCTGCATTTTTGTTGACACTAGTATTGTCACACTTAATTTCTGCTGTTCTGGAGGATGTAAGATGGTATTTATGGTTTTAATGTTCATTTTCCTAAATTGTTAACGAGATTGACCATCTTTTCAAGTGTTTATTGGTCCTTCATGCATCTTTATCTGTGAAATGCTTATTTATGCTTTGTGACCATTTTCTGAGGGTGGTTAGGTGATTTGGATTATTTTGTTTTTCTTATTGTTTTTTTATGTTTTTATATTCTTGCTAGAAATCTGCTTATATCTTCCCCTCTGTAACTTCTTTTTCTGTTTTTTAGTGATATAATTTTATGAAAGATTTTATATTTTAATAATGTCTGATATATATGTTTATTTATTTATGGTTTGTGCTTTTGTGTATCACTTAAGAAGTCCTTTCACACCCAAGCTCACCTGGGGACCACATTTTTAGAACCAGTGCTGCAGTTTATGGCAAGTATAATCAGCCGGTTTTGATAATTACCATTGGTTTCCAGCTGTAGTATCTTTATTGGTACAAATAAGCTTAACCACTAATACCACATATGAAACTGTTTCCTAGCAGATATTTTTGCATCCATCTATATAATTAAAGTCCGAATCACTTTAGCCTCACCTGGCAGTGACAAAAGGATATATTGATTTCTTGCTTCAGGCCCTCATCAACTCTGCTGCTTTCTATCATAGTATAATTTTGGAATGACTTGATAATGATATCACAGAGAATATTTGAGATATCTTAATTAGACCTTTCTTTGGTTATTTGTCACAACAACTTACCTATTGCTTAGGAGCTGAAGACAACCATTTTTATTTTGTTCACAATTTTGGAAATTAAATTTCAGAATCTCTCAAATGCATAATTTTGGCTTGAGGTTCCTCAGGTGATCACGTCTGTATTTTGATTGGGGATTTGGTCACTTGAAAGCCAAGATGGATTATTTACATGGCAGACAGTTGATATTGGCTATCTGCTGGGAACTCAGCTGGAATTAGAGACCAACCTTCACGTAGCTCTTTCATGTGACTTAGACTTCTTATGGTGTGGCAACTGGATTTTGAAAGGTGTCCCGAGAGTAGGTGACAAAAAATGAACATTCTGATGGAGCAAGGTGGATGCTCCAAGTTTTCTGACCTAACCTTGGAAGTCATATAGTCATATAGCATTGTTTCCGTGGAGAGTCAGTTACTAAGGCCAGTCAGGTTAAAAGGGAAGGGAATTAGATTTCACATCTCAGTGGGAGCAATGTCAGAATATTTGTAGTTGTGTTTATCCATCACAGACCTAGTAAGTATAAAGAAATAAGGACCCTCTTTGCCTTCATAAGAAATATGAATTCTAGGGAGTAGATTATATATCTTATAAAAGTTCAAGTGATGTCACATGGGTGAAATTTCTAGTGTTAATTAATTTTTGGACATGTTTAGATATCCCTTCCAAAGTATGAAAAACATGTTGCATTTTACACTGTTTACCATAAAGACAGAGGCTCAATATTTGGTAGGCCTCATAAGATTTGGGAGGCAACACATAACAACAGTTTGTGTTAAGCTGTTCCAACCCTACATGTAGATAAAACATACAGCTCCTTTCCTGGAGTGAAAATTAGAACAAGATCGCCTGTTTTATAAGTTCCCCTGCCCTTTGGTCTTTAGGGAGTGTGTGTGTGTGTGTGTGTGTGTGTGTGTGTGTGTGTGTGTGTGTTTATCTGCTATTGGGTGTCCTGTTCTATTTTACGGGTCTAACTGGTTTATTCTTATGCCAATATCAATATATACCATACCAATAGCAATATAAAAATGACTCAGTATCTGGTAGATTATGATTTTCAATCTTCCCCCTACCATGTAATTCTTTCTCTTCATGAGAATGATGGTCTCTCTATCTTTCACTCTTTCATATGTAGTTACTGTGGGGGATAAGATTAGGAATCCCCCAGGCCTACAGCACTGGGTTAACAAGGCATAAAGAAAAACAAAGTAAAAAATGCTTACACCTGAATTCAGGAAAAATAGATTGGCATGCCAAGGATAGGGAGGCACAAAGGTGTTAAGAATAGGGGGGTGCAAAGGCACGACAAAATAGGGAGGGGTACTGAATCCCCCAAAATAGAGAGGGAAAGGCAAAGACCTGAAATAGAATCAGCACAAAGGTGCCCAATACATAGGAATAACGAGATTAGATATTCAGGGTGAAAGCACCCCAAGTTTACGACTATAGCAGAAAGCTGCTTTCATACGAGAATGGGGCCAGGTCAGGTAAATTGGTGAATTGGACTTCAGACCACTGTGCTTCAGGCAAAGCAGCCCGGAGCAGAGATGGTTAACTAAAGAAAAGGTGTCTTGTTAACCCTGAGGTTATTTCCCTTATCTGTCTCATCCCCTAGGCTGGCAAAGATAAACAGGCAAAGTGCCTCCTGTCTGCTGTTAACAACCATATATTCATCTGCCTGGCACGTGGATTTTGTCTTATATTGACCCAAACCCCAAACACTGTATATCTTCAAGACCCCCCCTTTCCCCCTCATGTCCTCAAGTTAATGTTCACAGTTTCTTTGTCTCTTTGTGCACACCCATCACGTTTGTCAGCCTTCTGATCTGAATAAATACTAGGCAAGGACCCTTATTCGGGGCTCTTGTCATTTTCCCCCCAGACATTAGCTACCTCTCATTTTAATCCTGTATCTGCTCTTTTGCTGGCCCAAAGAGAACTTTAGACTTAGGGTCTACGACAGTTAAGACAGTTACGAGTGAGCTTATCACGTTCTACCAAAGGAGGAAAGGAAAGGGTAGGAAAAGAAAGGAAAGAAGAAGAGAAGGATGGTAAGAAGGAAGGAAGGGAAACACAAGAAACCTTGCTTGGTTTTATTAGAATTTTCATCACACCCAAAGGCAGTTTAAACCAATAATATGTCTTACTTGGCATGTCCCTCCATTTATTTAGATTTTCTTAATATATATCAATAAAATGCTTATTGTTTTTTTTATTTAAGAAAAATTTTTTAATTTTTTTTTAACGTTTATTTATTTTTGAGACAGAGAGAGACAGAGCATGAACAGGGAGGGGCAGAGAGAGAGGGAGACACAGAATCTGAAACAGACTCCAGGCTCTGAGCGGTCAGCACAGAGCCCGATACAGGACTTGAACTCACGGGCTGTGAGATCGTGACCTGAGCTGAAGTTGGACGTTAGCAGAGATCCCGATGTGAGGCTTGAACCCAGGAGCCACAAGATCATGACTTGAGCCAAAGTCAGATGCTCAATTGACTGAGCCACCCAGGTGCCCCTACTGTTTTCTTTTTAAAAACATTTCTTTATTTATTTTGAGAGAAAGAACAGGAGAGGAGAGCAGAGAGAGAGGACAAGAGAGAATCCCAAGCAGGCTCTGTGCCATGAGATGATGACCTGAGTTGAAACCAAAAGTCAACATTTAACCGACTAAGCCACCCAGGCACCCCTAAAATGCTTGTTTTCATATATGTCTTTTCAAAACTTGTTCTTTGGTACCTCATATTTTTAATTGTTCTTAAAAATCGTACCTTTTTGAAAATACTTTTTTCTACTTTCTTGTTGTTATTATATAAAAATACAATTTATACTTTTATATCAAAATAATTTATTTTAAATAACTTATATTAAACTAAATTAAATCTTATATTCTAATAATTTTGTAAATATTTATGTAGACGTATGCATAATAATGACAGTGTTGTAAAGTACTTTTAAAAACCATATAATTTGTTTTTTTTCTTATACTAAATAACACTTCAGTTAGATTAATCAAAGTAGTACTAGTGGGTATCTAATATTGCCAATTTTTTCTAATATCAGTATATCTATGCAAGTTTCAGTTTCTTCCTTTTGTTTCCAGTTTGCATTGCATGTCTTTAAGAATCCTTTTTCATACTCCATCTTTTGGGTGCAAAGTTCTGTGTAGGTTCATTAAATGAAAGTATTAATGACAATGTTTAAATATTCTATATCTTCACTCATTTTTATCTGTTTTATATAGCTGATGAACTATATATATGAACATTTATAAAATTTTATACTATTCAATTTGAACCTACATGCCATCTTTAATCCAACTCCCTTGAACATGGATAGGGCCAGTGAGTATGATGAGCTAATGCTTCTGTGATTGTTACTAGTCAGTTAATTTGGATATTGTTTTATGTGGGCTTGATCTAAACAGGTGAGTCCTTTAAATGCAGATGAAGCATCAGAGAGAAGTCCTTTTGATGGTCTTAAAGATTCAGTTCATGACTTCCTAAACTGTCAGGATGTGAATTCTGCCAATAACCACATTAACTTGGAAGAGGACCTGGAGCCTCAGATGAAACCTTGGCCCCATTTATCACCTGGATTTCAGTGAGACCCTAAGCAGAGAATCTAACTGAGCTCTATCACAGAAACTGTGATATAATGAATTTGCAGTGTTTTAAAGTGCTATGTAGCAGTAGAGACATAAAACATCTATTTTTATGTATTTACAAAGTCTCTTATATAAATCAGTTTCTAATCATATTGCCTACCCAACCACCATCCTAAAAATGTAATCATTCTTTTTATTTGTATCCTTTTATTATGTGTGTGTGTTCTTGGAAAATACATGTTATCTTATACATATATATTTTTATTTCATAAGCTATTATAAGTCTCATTTTAATATTATAATTTTAATATGGCAATGTTTCTATGAACTATTTAAATTACATTTACAACTAGTCTATTGCTTCTTATAGCCCTCTAATATTCCATGGTTTGCATCTACCATATTTTTATGTCCATTCTCCAGTAAGGACCGGCCTTGTGGGCAATTTCTCTAGGATATATACGCTCAGGAGAGTATTGCTGGTTTTCAGAGTATTTGTATACTTAATCTGACTGAGTACTGTTGGATTGCTTTCCAGAATGGCTGCCCATTTTACACTATTATCTGTACTGCATGAACATCTCTATATTCCAGTGTTCTCTCCAAGAATTTATGCTATCTAACATTTTAATTTTTGCTAATATGGGCATGAAATTAGATCACATTGTTTTAATTTAGTTTTCTCTTTTAAAAATGAGTTTAAGCATTTCTTCATATCTCTATTTATCATTCACATTATTTCTTCTGTGATTGCATTTTTAATTTTTGAAGTTGATTAATATCTTTGTTTTCTCCTTACCAGAAGAGTTATTTATTATTCAGTCACATCTTTGGTGTTCATCCTACTTTTCTAGCATATTCATATTATCTGTAATTTTGGGATTGGTTGTTATGAAATGATTTTACTTTTTCTGCTATTAATTAATTAAAGTTTATTTATTTAGAGAGAGAATGAAAACAGGGGAGGAGCAGAGGGGAGAGGGAGAGAATCCCAAGAAGGTTCCATACTATCAACCCAGAGTCTGGTGCAGGCCTCATTGTGGGGCTCAAACCCCATGACCCATGAGATCATGACCTAAGTTGAAATCAAGAGTCAGATGCTTAACTGACTGAGCCATCCAGGAGCCCTGTTTTTATATGTTTAAAATATGTCTATGAGAATCACAAATGTGTTGACTTTTTCTGGAAAATCATACATAAATTTGATTTGATTTTAGACCTAGGCTTAAATATTAGAGACTCATAGAACCCCTCATTCCCATATAACTTCTGGCTCATCTAAGTACCCAAGCACTGTGTCACTTTTTTTTTTTTACATTAAATTCGCTTGAATGGTTAGTACAATGAATTATTGACCTTCTGATATCACATTAAGAAAAATACTCTCATGTCAGAACAGAATTTACCAAACATGAGTGGGCAGTTGTTTTTGTAGGAATATAGGATTTCACATGCAGAGACACCAAAAAGAAAATGTGGATAGATTGAAAATATCACTGATTCTTTTAGGTCATTGATCTTGGAATGATATTAATTAGAACATGTTAAATATTCTCACAAATATATAAATTTCACTTGTTTTGCTGTATTAATTATACACTTTTCTCTACCCAGTTCCATTCCAGGTTAATAAAACAGTAAAAAGAAATATTAATAGCTACCATTTATGCATTTTAAAGTATTTGCCCTTTTACTTTATTTGGTGCTTTATTTGCAACAGCTCATATAATTCTCAGAAAACTCCTATGAGATTTATACTCTTATTTTTTAAAGTTTATTTATTTATTTTGAGAGAGAGAGAGAGAGCAAGAGCACAGGGGAGGGGCAAAGCGAGAGGGAGAGAGTGAATCTCGAGCAGGCTCCACACCATCAGCAGGGAGCCCAGTCCAAAGCAGGGCTAGAAATCACAAACCATGAGATCATGACCTGAGCCAAAATCAAGTCAGTTGCTTAACCAACTGAGCCACTCAGACACCTCAAGATTTATACTCTTGTATCATTGCTTTGCAGTGAATATCTGGAGGTTTATTGTCACCATGGGGTCAAAAGTTTGTGTTTTACCATATGCATTCTATTATGCATGCTGCCTCAATTTAAATTAATGTTCTTGTTATAATGAAGACTATGAAAGGTTTGTTCCAGTCTGGGTATGACTTATTAGGGAGTATGTGTGCGAATGATGCTGACATCTTAGCCTTGGTGCTGACATTAGTGTTTGGTTAAGCAAACTTGAATGTGGCAGTACATATTGAATTGGGCAATGTCCAATCAAAATGCATTTTCAAGATTTAGTAGTTGTCTTTTCAGTACTGGTAGTTCTTGTTCTCTTCCAACCCCTATCATCTAGAAATTCTTGAATTTGGACAGAGCTACATTTACTATTATAAGGAAAACAACAGTAAAAAAAGAAAGTAAGTTGCATTATTTTTAGTTCCTAAAAAACCCAAAAGGCTTACATGGTAAAAAGAAAATTTGGCTATATAGATATCACTAAAAAAGACACCCTATTGCCGTTATAACAAGGTTTCAATGTTATTAGGTGATATAGATCATAAGGCTTTGTTTAGAGATTTCCCCTAATGTGACATTAAATATTTGCATTTTAAGTAATCTCACTACAAATAAGCCCGAACACTGGAAAACATATGGTTTTTGATATAGCAGATACAGAAGTTCTGTTTATAATTGTTTAAACTTGATATCTGGTATTTGATTCTTCTTTTGGTATAGTTTTCCTCCCTGGGGACAAAAAGAAGCTAAAATAGTATCATGTCATAGGATCAAACAGCCCAATTATGGAGAAAGAAGTTGAGCCGATGATGTCTAAATCCTTATCCTTCAGACTGAGTTTTGAGAGTATAAGTAAATGAGGATACGCCCCTACTTTCAAAAGGGGAAACAGTAGGTTAAGCCTTGATGGAGAGAGGCTGAGAGGCAAGGCACTATAGAAGGCTCAAGTCCATGGACTAGTTAGCACTGCCGGGGATGCAATTATATCCACCATGTTGAGGTGCTCTGCTGATACTGAAACATTTTCCTTTAGCTTTTACTGAGGCAGCAAAGCAGGGATACATGAAGCTGTAGTAAGTCCAGAGGAGCCATGGAAAGCATGTAAGTGCATTGATTCTGAGTGGGAGACCTGTGTTAAGTCTTCCACTCAGGGGCCAGGCATGAGATATTGAAAAGCTGAATACTTGACATTACTTCTACTTTTCCCTTTTGTCCATGTGCTCTCTAAATAGGTTTATTTTTCTTTTTCAAGTGCCTGCTGTTAAGAAGTGTTGATTTTGTTTGAACTATGTGAGAGGACGAAGTGGAACAGATTGAAAGAAAATTATTGAAGTTAACCCAAAGAAACCATTCTGAAGCAGTTTAAAAAATGTCAGTTGCTTGCCATATGATAAACTCTTTTGGCTTTTAATCCAGATGTTTTGGAAATTTGTTGATCTAGAATGCGTTTATAAACATTCTGCTTTTAACACAGTGGACCTTTGATCACAAATCTTTATATGCACTTGTATCTGAAATTAGCTTTAGGCAATTTTGTCACAATGTAGCAGCAATCATTTACTTTCCCTGCCAAAAATTTATACACAGTTGTCCTTCCCTATCAGACTGCCGACTTTTAACACTTAGGTAGTAGTACAAATAAATGACCATTGAAAACAAAATATGAATACCTTCTACATGTGTGTTAAAATAATCATTTTGGTAAGATGGTTCTTTTGTTTAAGAAAGCACCTTGATGGGGGTGCCTAGGTGGCTCAGTTGGTTAAGTGTCCAACTGTTGATTTCAACTTAGGTCATGATCTCATGGCTTGCGGGATCGAGGGGGCTCTGTACTAACAGTGTGGAGCCTGCTTGGGGTTCTCTCTCTTTTCTTTCTCTCCCTTCCCCCACTCACACTTGCTCTCTTTCAAAATAAAAAAATAAACTTAAAAAATTATATATGTAAAAAAAGAAAACACCTTGATGGATCTTTTTCCACCTTAACTACAGCTCCTAGTCTGGATGGAAGAGTCTAATTCAAAGGCTGACCAAATTGATTTGCACAATCTATTAAGAAAAAAATAATTTTATTCCTAGAGAGATATGGTGATGATGAGAAGAAGCGATGGAGGAAAGAGAAAAATATACAGCTAGCAAGGCTGGAAGGACATAATAAATTATAACTTTCATGGTATTGAAGTCTGATATGGGAAACATTCCTTGATTAGTTGGGTATTGTGGAAACAAAAGAAGAGGTTAGTGTTTATTGTGTGATGAAGAGTTATAGAAAGAAGATGGCAGCAAAGGAGCCAAGATCAGCAATAAAGCACCAGATGATAACAAAGAAGCAGGGGGTACATAAATCTGAAACAAGGTGAGAGGTATTTGACAGTTGAAAAGGACTTTAAAATTCTAAAGTCTGCTTACCTAACTACCTGTCTGTCTAATCACTTGTCTGTCCATACACCTATCCATCCATCCATCCATCCATCCACCCATCCATCCATCCACCCATCCATCCACCTACCCACCCACCTACCTACCTATCTACCTATCATCTATCTACCTATTATCTCTTAGTAATATTATGACTACAGATATCTGAAGGTTTTGACTGATGGCATCTTGAAATCCTTAGATAAAAGATCAATGCTCTTATTTTTATAGAGAGAGTTGTTTTGTGGACCAGGAAAAGTTCTACATCAGTTCTTGCTTTTCCTACTTATCCCTGTCTTATGATGAAGAGCAAAATGAGAAATATGAATACTATTTCCAAGGAGTTTTAACCAAAGAGCTAATGGTAGACACAATTACAGCTAATAGCTAAAATGTGCTCTTAGATGAATTATTTTTAGAAATATACCTTGTACCCCAATTAATAAAAAAATAAGGTTTAACAAAAATAAATTCAAAATGGATGAAAAACCTAAATGTGAGAAAGGAAACCATCAAAATTTAGAGGAGAACACAGCAGCAACCTCTTTGACCCCAGCTGGAGCAACTGCTTATTAGATGTGTTGCCAAAGGCAAGGGAAACAAAAGCAAACATGAACTATTGGGGCTTCATAAAGATAAAAATGTTCTTCATAGCAAAGGAAATAATCAACGAAACTAAAAGACAGCTTACAGAATGAGAGAAGATATTTGTAAACAACATTTCTGATAAAGAGTTAGTATCCAAAATCTATAAAGAACTTATCAAACCCAACACCCAAAAAACAAATAGCCCAGTTAAGAAATGGGCAGAAAACATGAATAGACACTTTTCCAAAGAACACATCTGGATGGCTAACAAATACATAAAAAGATACTCAACCTCACTGATCATAAGGGAAATACAAATCAAAACCATATGATGAGATTTCACCTCACACCTGTCAGAATGGCTAAAGTTAACAACTCAGGAAACAACAGATGTTGGCAAGGATGCACAGAAAGGGGAACACTTTTGCTGTGCTGGTGGGAATGCCAACTGTTGCAGCCACTCTAGAGCACAGTATGGAGGTTCCTTAAGAAACTAAAAATAGAACTATCCTATGATCCAGTAATTGCACTATTAGGTGTTTATCCAAAGGATACAAAAATGCTGGTTCAAAGGGGTACATGCACCCCAATGTTTATAGAAGCATTATCAATGATAGCCAAACTGTGGAGAGAGACCAAATGCCTGTTGACTGATGAATGAATAAAGAAGATTTGGAATATTACTCAGCCATCAAAAAGAATAAAATCTTGCCATTTGCAATGACATGGATGAAACTAGAATGTACTATGCTAAGCAAAATAAGTCAATCAGAGAAATAAAAATACCATATGATTTCACTCATATGTGGAATTTAATGAACAAAACAGATGAACATATGGGAAGGGGAGAAAAAAGACAAGAGAGAGAAACAAACCACGAGAGATTCTTATTGATAGAGGAAACTATGAGTTGATTGAGGAAAGTTGTAGGCATTGGTCTAAATGGGTGGTGGGTATTAAGGAGGGCACTTGTGATGAGCACTGGGTGTTGTATGTAAGTGATGAGTCACTAAATTCTCCTTCTGAAACCAATATTGCACTGTATGTTAACTAAAATTTAAATTTTAAAAAAATGGGGGGGAGAAAAAATATTAATGTTTAAATATGTGAAGATGTTTTCTAGATTTGGAAATATGGAGTTCATTTATTTTTATCCTGTGTATTTTAAAACCCATAGTAATGGAAAAGAATCATACGGAGACATCTAAGATTAAAGATGGGTTTTGACATCTAAGATTAGAACTGGGTTTAAATACATTTCTGTGGTTCCTTAGGTCTTTTTTTAACCTTTTCCCTTTGCCCTTGCAAAAAGGCTTCACTATAGATTGAACACTTTTAGACTGAAATTGGGGAAACATTATGTGCATGGAGGTGGAAAACACACACTATTCCAAAAGAATGGAAGACGATAGAAGGTTGCCTTTGGACCTCAAAGTTTTTCTTCTGGAAAATGAGCTATAAAATAGTTTTCTCAATATGAGCCCAATTTAGTACAGTCCTAAGTTTCAACGACTTCTGGATTTTTGAGGTCAAGAAAAATGGAATAGTGAGTTCCCTGTGATTATCTCTTATAGAAATTCCATGCCTGTGATTATAAAGGTTCAGGAATGTTAGCATGTTTGCTTTTAATCTTGGCAAGTGTCAAGGAAAAATATGAATGATTAAATAAATTACAGCATGCATACTAAGTTGCTTTTTATTCTGTTTCTGCTCTGTTATTTAGTTTTTCACCAAAATTAGAATTGAACCAAGATAATATGTGTCTCATCAGGAAAACTTACTTTGTGTTTGGAAGAAGTGGAAATCAATAGTAATAGACAGTTTTTAAAAAGAGCACTCCAGTTGGTTTGGAATTCTTTTTTAGTAAGTTTTAAAAATTGACACGAGCTTAGTTGACTTTACACAATAGCTGAGTAAGAAACTGCATGAGTGACAAAGAAGCGGAACTTCTGAATGGATGTCCTATACTATGCTACCTAAAAATTGAAAATACCAAGAGGAAATCATTCTTTAGTTTTTTTGTCTATTTCATATCCTATAGGGGCTCCTGGGTGGCTCAGTTGGTTGGGCGTCCGACTTCGGCTCAGGTCATGATCTCACAGTTTGTGAGTTCGAGCCCCACATCAGGCTCTGTGCTGACAACTCAGAGCCTGGATCCTGCTTTGGATTCTGTGTCTCCTTCTTTCTCTGCCCCTTCCCAACTTGTGCTCTGTTTCTCTATGTCTCTCAAAAAATAAATGTAAAATAAAAAAAAATATCCTGTAGCCAAAATATCTAATAACCCACTTTTATTCAATTACTTCTATTGTTTTCTTCCTCAAAGTATCACTTTGATACTCTCACCAATATCCTCTGAGATCTGTATCACAGTTATTCTGTTGCACTAGCCTGGCCAAACTCTAATCATATGTGAATCTTGGGGTGAATTACTTTTTCCTGGACAGTTTCTAGATGTCTAAACACTGCTCAGAAGTGTGGCAGATTTTTGCCTCTATGCGTCATTGTCTCCAAATTCATTTAATCTCTCAATATGTCCAGAAATTTTCTGTATATTCCCTAGCTAGACATGTATTCTTTTTTCACTCTCTTAATACTCCTTCACTTTCCTCAAACTGGGGATCTCTTCCCATCTTACCTTTACCCAGCCTCAGCTACTTCCAACTTTTCACTGAAAAAAGAAAGCCCTCAACTTCCAGTTTCCCCTCTGTGAAATAGGAATGCACCACACCACAAACCCCCCAACCCCCCACCCCGCCACACACACACACAGAGTCTGCCCCAGTTCCTGGCATAGGCTACTCAAATCCTTATAATTTTATAAGTGATGAGAGCCCTCGGGGCATCTTTTGTTCTAATATTTGGTCTTTGACCCTGGTTCCTGACATAGTTCCTATACCCTTGGAATCTCCTACTTTATAGGAGTGTCACTTGTTCTAATGAGGAGACTTTTGGTGAGCTCCTGGGTAGCTTCAGGATGGGAGCTAGACACCAGAAAGAAAAAAAATGATTAGAAGCTTGGAACTTTCAGCTCCATACTTCATCCCCTGGGATGGAGATTGTGTTCATGATTGATCATGCCTAATCCATGAAAATCCCAATGGTATGGGGTTCAGAGAGCTTTCAGGTTGATGAATACATGTATGTGCTGGGAGGGTGACACACCTCAACTCCATAGGTACAGAAGCTTCTGTGCTTAGAACCTTTCCAACATTACCCCATGTATCTCTTCATCTGGTTATTAATTTTTATCTTTGATGATATCCTTTATTATATAATCACCTGGCAAATATAAACAAGTGTTTGCCTGAGTTCTGTGACTTGTTCTAGAAAATGATTGAAACGAAGGAGAGAATCTTAGGAATCTTTGACTTATAGCCAAGTTAGAAGTTGTGGGCAACCTGGGGACTTAATACTTGTGACTGATGTGTGAAGTGGAGGACAGGACAGTCTTGTGGATCTGACCTGTGGGGTCTTAACCTGTGGGGTCTGCACTAACTCCAGGCGGTTAGTGTCAGAATTGCATGGTGTGGAAAACCTGTACATCAGAAGTGGTGTGAGTGTGGTAGTGGTGAGAGAGTAAAGGTAAATAGTGATTTTCCCTTTTCCCTTACTTACCTACTAACTTACTTTCATCTGGACTCAGTATTTCCTACTGACCATTAGTTATGGAGGAAAATGTGTTCCTTTCCACTGAACCCTCTATCTCTGCTCTGAACTCTGTCTCAACCCACTGAGAAAGAGACCTTTTTGAGGCTTATTCCTTCTCCTGTATGTCAATATCCTTTGCTTAACAGCACCTTACTCAGAACAGTATTTTAATATGTTCACTTCTCTACTATCTTAAGATAAATAATTGTACCTTGGAATGTCTGGGTGGCTCAGTCAAGCATTCAACTCTTGGTTTCAGCTGATGACATTGTCTCACCTTTCATGAGTTTGAGCCCTGCATTGGGCTCCATGCTGACAGTGCAGAGCCTGCTTGGGATTCTCTCTTTCCCTCTCTCTCTGACCCTCCCCTGCTCATTCTGTCTCTCTCAAGATGAATAAGTAAACTTAAAAAAAATTCTTATGTCCCAAGCCTACTTAGAGTTGATAAAATCTTTTCACAGCAAAGATTCTTGAAAAGGTCTTCTCATTGTCTTTGTTCCCTTTCTCTGTCATTTTATTTTTGCCTTTATCCCTTTCTAATTTTATAAGTCAGTTTTTCTGCAGTAATAAATAACCCCCAAATCTCAGCAGATTATAAAAACAAGCACTTATTTCTTGCTCATGTTACATGTCAATCACTGGTGGCTTCCTGCTTTGGCTCTTCTGCTTGTATCTTATTCGAGGACCCATTCTGGAAATGCTATTTGTATGGCAGAGAGAAAAAAGTGAGAACTGATTGAAAACTCTTCATGTTCTTTAAACTTTTATTTGGACCTCTTTAAACTCTAATCGATAAACTTTTGTGATATTTGGACACAGTCATCTTTTGTATAATTGGTATCAGCCAAAAGATACGGGAAACCGCTTTTCTGGAGCATAAGCCAATTTAGTAATGAGAGCAAAAATTTAGGGCTACAGCTTGTGTTATCAGTACTAAGTAGCAGAACCTGAGAGAGAGATAGAGGTGTCCTTGTACGCTTTAACACATTTGTGTGTGTGTGTGTGTGTGTGTGTGTGTGTGTGTGTGTGTGTGTGTATTTGGGATATGTGAAGAGCTAAAGAGGAAGCCCCAGACTGGGGCTATTTTGCCTGAGCCTAAGGTTGGTTTTCACTTGGATGTTCCATATTAACATTTAACCTAACCCAACATGCACCAATTTTTTGTTCCAGATCTGCTCTTTCTCTGGGGTATGAGAGCAAAGATCATGTTCTTTCTATGTAGCTTTCATCATGATGTTCTGATTTGCCCTAATATCGCTGCATAGCCTCTTTCTGAGCTGGAAGTGTAATGATTACCCTCTCCTCAAATCTCAAAATCTCCCCATTCTCGCAGGATGACATCCAAAACTCTTGGCTAGGCACGATTTGTGCTTTTTACTCCGCCATCTCCCCATCCTCTTATAGTCCTCATTTTGGCAGTTTGAATTAGTAAGGTTTATACTCTTGCCTTTGCTGTTTTTTAATACATGCCTATCACTAATTTATGCGTCAGCCTCCTATTCATCACCTGGGTCTCAGCTCAAATGCTACCTTCTCTTTTGAACTTGTTGCCACACACAGGTTTTTGTGTACCTTTTCTTGTGCCTACTGAAATACTGGTACATAGTTATGATAATTAACATGTTTAATTGTGCTGATATAATTTGTATTACAAAGTCAAAGTTATTTAAATATATATCCATATGATTTATGTGTAAAGTACATTTATGTGCTCTGTGTGTGTGTGTGCATGTATATGTGTCACACATAGAACTTAATATAAAAGTACTAAATAAAGTGTTCTTGTCAAACACATTTTCCCAGGTATTAAGACATAACCTTTGTTATTTTGAATTTCTCTAGTCAATCATGGTCCAAAATAAGAAATTCTACTTTTCATTTGATGAATCTTCCCTTTCAAAGTAATTTCAAGTGGGAAAATATATAAAGCACACATATGCCTAAAACTTTCAGATTCTTTTCCAAATATTCAGAGTTATTAGAAATATATTCCTGGGCTATGTCTGGCTCTGCCATTCATTTCCATGTGAATTATCTGGAGTGCTGAACAGTTTAGGAAAATTGATTAGTCTTAGTAAAGGATTTATAATATGTTGCTTTAATCCATTTATATCACTTTGGATTACCAACAAGTTTTATCTGAAACATTGCATTTGTCTCTTAAACTATTTCCTTAGCTCCAGTCTCCACTTTATCCTAAATACATTCTTTAGAATGATTTTTTAAAAATACAAATCTGGTTCTTTCACTCTTTAGTTAAAAACTATCAATAACTTTCTATTTCTTATATTTATAATAAATACCTCCCCATCTTTCATTCTTTACCCCCATTCAATCATCTAGTTTTATAGATTCAACTTCCATATCATCTATCATATCTAGCCTTTCTTTTCTATCCCTAGAGCTACTGATAATTAAAGCATCTATCATATTGTACTTGAATTACTAGAATAGTCTCAAAATCAGTCTCTCTTCTTGGAGGTTTGTCTTTCTCTAATATATTCTCTACTCTGGTGACAGATTGATTATTCAGAAATTAAAATCAGTTCATATTAGATACAGGCTAAAAACTCCATAATATTAGGACACAAAAGTTCTGTCATTATCATTTGGTCTTTCTTTCTTTTTCTTTCTTTCTTTCTTTCTTTCTTTCTTTCTTTCTTTCTTTCATTCTCTCTCTCTTTCTTTTCTCTCTCTCTTTTTCTCTCTCTCTCATTTGCTAATAACACTGGTCCTACCATTTGGAAAATCCTTTAACTTCATTCTTCTGTAAAACACTTACAATTTTTTTTAATGTTTATTTTTGAGTGAGAGAGATAAAGTGTGAGCAAGTGTGCAAGTGGGGGAGGGGCAGAGAGAGAGAGAGAGAGAGAGACACATACAGTCCGAAGCAGGCTCCAGGCTCTGAGCTGTCAGCATAGAGCCTGATGTGGGGCTCAAACCTACTAAACCATGGGATCATGACCTGAGCCAAAGTCAGACACTTAACCGATTGAGCCACCCAGCTACCCCTGTAAAACATTTTTGACACTGAGTTTGATCAACCTTATCTGTGAAATCTTTTCTGTACCCTTCACTACCTCCCTAGCAGAGAATTCACCATTTTACTCCATCCTTTGTAATTTTGTTAATATTTCTTTAATGGTCATTATAAAATTCAGTGGCTTTAGTATACATGCCTATATTAAATGTTTTTGTACATTTTCTTATTTAACTTTACTACATCTCAGAAAGTAGGTATATTCTGTTTTATATATTTATTCATTCTTTTTACATACATATTCATTAATCATCTATTTTATTGGAAGTATTTTTGCAATGCATTGTAAGAAAGGCATTGTTGACATAGTAAGAAAGGCATTGTTGCTGTAATAGAACTTTAGAAAAGTAAATATGTTAGTAACTGAACCTAATGATACATAGTTACAAATGCCAGTGGATTCAGATCTCAGTTCTTAAGGGCATAAACATCTAATTTGTGATTTTGTCACTAGTACTTTCTTCAATTTCTAGCCCATTGCAGTTGAATAAATGATATAATGAAATTTTATTTTTCCTTTTTAGCATGATTCTTTTATTTGAGCATAGTTCATGCACTCCTGAATTCCTTTCATGATATATATCTATATCTATATATCTATATCTATATCTGTATATATATATCTATATATATCTGTGAACAGATATATGTATCTGTGGAACACTATGGAAAATGCACTGAATTATAGAAATTATAATTGCTACTGTGACAGTTGATATTTAACTATTTGTTTTATTGCTTTGCTAATCCTGATTAAATATTCACCTGTAATATGAAAGAGCTCACCTCCTCCCACAATGCAACTAGATAACAGCCACATCAGTGCAACTAACACTGACCCAAAGACTGGTAGAACAGACTCTCCACAGTTAATCATAGAGAGGAGGCCACATCAAAAATGGCAGGAGGGGCAGAGACCTGGTTGGGAACCAAACTTCCTGTGAGACTAACCACTAGCTGGAGGGACACTACAAGCATGGAGAAGGGAGATGAGCAGAGCCCTACTCCAGGCACACAGCACTCAGGAGCTGCACTGGAAAGACAAGTTTGGATAACATTTGGCTTTAAAAACCTGTGGGACTTAACTTCATGAGTTTTTACAGTTAGTGAGGCTTAACTCTAGGTACTTTAAGAATCAGCAGGCTCAGCACTGGGAGAACCAGAGGGTTAATAGGAAACAGTCCCCGCCCTTAAAGAGACAGCATAACAAACAGCCATCAGCTAAGATACAACATAGAAACAGCAATTTGAAAAGCACCTGGGTAAAAGGGGAGGAGACTAATACCTTGCACTCCTATTCTCAACCCCACCTCCCATGTTCTCCTGTGTACTCACCTGACTAAGCAGGAATCCCTCCAAAGTACTGCCTGACATATCTCATTCTGCAAGCAGCCCTAACTGTAACCAGCACCACTCCAGTTGTTGCCCTGGGGAGAGGAGAAGATAACCACACACAACAGTAGGACTGCAGCCTCAGAAATGGGCTGGGGGCAGACATCTCACCTGACCACTGCCCCCGCCCCCCCCAACAAAACCAACAAAACCTCACAAGGAGAGGCCACTGCCTCTTCAACAGATAGACTGGGGCAAATATCAGGTCTGGCTGTAGGCTCTACCCACCATGAAAGTGTCTCAGGGGACAATGCAGGGAGAGCATTACCCTGATGCAGAAACCAGATAAAGACACTCCAAACAAACAAACAAACAAAAAATAAAAAAAGGCAAAAAAACAAAAACAAAACTACAGACCAATATCTCTGATGAACATAGATATAAAAATCCTAAACAAACTGAATTCAACAATGCATTAAAAAAAATCACTCACCATGATCAAGAGGGATTTATTCCAAGGATGCAAGTGTGACTCAATATTTGCAAATCAATCAGTGTGATGCATCACATTAACAAGAGAAAGGATAAAAACCATATGATCATCTCAATAGATACAGAAAAAGCAAAATACAATATCCATTGATGATAAAACTCTCAACAAAGTGGGTTTAGAGGGAATATACTTCAATATAATAAAGGCCAAATATGAAAAACCCACAGCTAGCATCATACACAATGGTAAAAAGTGAGAGCTGAAGCTAAGACCAGAAACAAGACAAGAATGTCCATTGATCACTTTGTCAACATACTATTGGAAGTCCTAGTCACAACAATCTGATGAGAAAAAGAAATAATAGGCATTCAAAATGGTAAGGAAGAAGTAAAACTTTCACTATTTGCAAATGATATGATACTATATATAGAAACCCTACATATTCTACCAGAAAACTTCTAGAACTGTAAATGAATTTAGTAAGACTGCAGGATACAGAATTAATACACAGAATTCTGTTGCATTTCTATACAGTGATAATGAATTAGCAGAAAGAGAAATTAAGAAGACAATCCCATTTACAATTGCACCAAAAATAATAAAATACCTAGGAGTACAATTAACCAAGGATGTCAAAAATTTGTACTCTGAAAACTCTAACACACTGATAAAAGACATTGAAGATGAAACAAACAAACCAAAGAAATTCCATGCTCATGGACCGGAAGAATCAATATTGTTAAAATATCATTGCCACCTAAAGCAATCCACAGACTTAATACAATTCCTATCAAAATACCAACAACATTTTTCACTTAAGTAGAACAAATAATCCTAAAATTTGTATGGAATCACCAAAGATCCTGAGTAGACAAAGCAATCTTGAGAAAGAACAAAGCTGGAGGGATTATAATCCCATATTTCAGGATACGCTACAACACTGTAGTAATCAAAACAGTATGGTACTAGCATAGAAATAGACCCATATATCAATTAAACAGAATAGAGAGTCCAGAAGTAAACCCACAATTATATGGTCACTTAATCTATTACGAAGGAGGCAACAATATACAATGGGAAAAGAGTCTCTTCAACAAACGGTGTTGAGAAAATTGGACAGCTACATGTAAAGCTACATGGATCACTTTTTATACCATACACAAAACAGACTCAAAATGGATTAAAGACCTAAATATAAGACCTGAAATCATAAGATTCTTAGAGAGAGACACAAGCAATAACATCTTTGACATTAACCATAGCAATATTTTTCTATATATGTGTCCTGAGGCAAAAGAAACAAAAACAAAAATATACAATTGGGACTACATCGAAATAAAAAGCTTCTTCACAGTGAAGTAAACCATCAACAAAACTAAAATACAACCTCCTAAGTGGGAGAAGATATTTGGAGGTGATATATTTGGTAAGGGGTTAATATCCAAATATATATAACGAACTTATAGAACTCAACATCAAAAAAAAAAAACAATTAAAAAGTGGGCAGAAGACACGAGCAGACATTTTTACAAAGAAGACATACAGATGGCCAACAGACACATGAAAAGATTCTCACATCACTAATCATTGGGCAAATGCACATCAAAGCCACAATGATGTCTCACTTCACACTTGTCAGGATGGCTAAAATCAACACAAGAAACAAATGTGAGGATATTATATGGAAAAAAAGGAAACATCATACATTGTGGAAATGCCAACTGGTGTAGATGCTATGAAAAACAGTATGAAGATTTCTCAAAAAATTAAAAACAAAATTATCATATGGTCCAGCAATTTCACTACTATTTACCCAAAGAATATGAAAACACTACTTTGAAATATGTAAACACATATCTCATATATGCACCCCTATGTTTATTGCAACATTATTTACAGTAGCCAAGATATGGAATCAACCCAAGTGTCCATTCATAGATGAATGGATAAAGAAAAGGTGGTATATATACACAATGGTATATTAATCAGTCATAAAAGAGATGAAATGTTGCCATTTGCAACAACATGGATGGACCTAGAGGGTATAATATAAATAAGTCAGTTAGAGAAAGATAAATATCATATGATTTTACTCATATATAGAATTTAAGAAACAAAACAAAGAAATAAAAAAAAGATAAACAAAAAACCAGAATCTTAAATATAGAGATCTGGTGGTTACCAGAGAGAAGGTGGATGAGGGGTTGGATGACATAGGTGAAGGGATTAGGAGTACACTTCTCGTGATGAACACTGAATAATATATGGAATTATTGAATCGTATCATACCCCTGAAACTAACACTGTATTTTAATTATACCTGATTAAGAAAATAAAGCCAGCAGTAGCAAAAGGAAGGCAGCAGTAGCTATACTTAGACAAAATAGACTTTAAACTAAAAATGGTCACAAATAACTAAGAAATTCATTATATAATGATAAAGGGGTGAATAATAATGATATAATAATTATATATATATATTTATGCACTCAGTATTAAAGCAGCTAAATATATAAAGCAAATACTAATAGAACTAAAAGGTGAAATACAATATACAACAATACAATAATATTTAGAGACTAATACTGCACTCTCAACAGTGAATATGTCATCTAGACAAAGAATCAATAAAGAAATTGCATTTGAACAACGCTATAGATCAAATGGACCTAACAGTATGTACACGATAGTCCATTCAACAGTAGCAGAATGTATATTCTTCTCAAGTGTACATGGAAGATATTCTAGGATAGATCCTACATTAGGCCACCAAATAAATCTCAGCACATTCAACAAGACAGAAATCATGTCAAGTATTATTTCTAACCTGTGTTATGAAATTAGAAATCAACAAGAAGAAAGCTGGAAAATTCTCAAGTATGGGGTTGTTAACACACTCCCCAACAAACAATGGATCAAAGAAGAATGGGAATCAAAATATATTTTGAAACAAATGATAATGGAATTACACATGCCAAAGAACACACACACCTCAAGAAACTAGAAAAAGCATAAACTGAGCCCAAAGTTGGCAGAAAGATATTAAAGACTATAGCAGAAATTGAAATTGAAAATAGAAAAATAGAAAAGACTAACAAAATTAAGTGTTCTTTGAAAAGATACACAAAATAGACAAGTCTTTAGCTAGACTAATCCAGAAAAAAAGAAAGAGGACTCATATAAATAAAAACTATAAATGAAAGAGGAGACATTATAACTGGTAGAGAAATACAGAGGATCACAGGAGACTACTATAAACAATTATACGCCAACAAAGTACAAGTTTACCCTGCTATCCAAAAGCAGAGCATTTCTATGAAATCTTTAATAATCCAAAATGACATAAAGAACACTTAACACTGATTTATATGAAAAAAAAAATTGACCAAAGCATTAGGTCAGACCCAAAGCATTAGGCTTTTCTGAAGCTTTAGGACACATCCTGCTAATGGATACACAAAATAGATTGAGAGAAAGCACAGATGCTTACAAACAAAATTCAACGCTATTGTGATGTGGTGCTGAGGTGCTGACTATAGTTTCAGGCGAAAGAATTTGGTGATGCCACTCTCACTGCTTGAGGTACACACTGCTGGTATAATGGCTTGCTGCAATACAAATACTGAACACAATTTTCACTTTTTACCTTTTTTTGTAAAAGTAAAAATCCTCTTGGTTTCTTCTTTCTTAGCCCTTCAGATTTCTTTCTTTTCTGGTCTTGTGAAATGTTTCTTTCTTTATTGAAACTGATTTTCTCTTTTATATTTAATTATTGTTGATAAACAAGGTATAATAAGTCTGAGGCTCCAAAATACCAAAAGAAGGAAAAAAAAATGTTAAGTGTATTGCAAAGTGAGTTGCTAGATCACTTATGCTTAAATTGCTAAGGAGGAAGTAACAATTTGATAATTGTGAGCCAAACAAGGTACTAAAAACAGGGTTGAAGTTGAAGACCTTAGTGAGGGCTTTGAGAAAACTACACAGAAGATTGATAGAGTCTGGGGACATGGCAGATAGCATTTAAAACAGAAAAGTACCTAGAGATGAGAAGCTGGTTGAACATTCCATCATAGCAGATAAGAGGTTTGCACTGGGATCAAAACACACATCTATTTACATCAAGGTCGGGGATGTATGAGATCTTCCCTTAGATCTAATGTTAACCATGTATGAGAGAGAAAGCCTGGAGCTAATTAGAATCATAGCCAAAAGAAAGTATAGAGAGCTATTTGAACAGAGTGAATCTAAGTGATATTGGGGAATTCCAGTGTTAAAAAATGTATCTCTCTGAGAACAAAGACATGCTGTGTTGTGCAGTTACAAACAACCCCCCAAATGTCAGTAGATTAACACAATATCATGCTGTGCATTCACCACAGGTCAGTACAGGTGATCTGCTCTGGGTAGACTCTGTTAACCCAGGCTGATGGAGTCTTCTTCTTAACGTGGGCTTTTATTATCACTGCAGCATCAAAAAGAGAATCTAACATTATATAGGTGAGAATATACTATTATAAGGGTCTAACATTACAGATAATGTAATTTAAAGGTAAAATGTGATAAATATGCATGTTGTAAGCCCTAGAGCAGCTACTTAAAAAATCATCAAAAAGTAGCTCTATCTACTAAGCCAATAGTGGAGATAAAATAATTTTAAAAGATCAATCTAAAAAAAAAAAAAACCCAAACTGACACACATGAAAAGATATAAGAAAGAACCAACAAGTAATAGGAAATATAAAAAACAAATAGAAAAATAGGATATTTAAACCCAATTATGTTAATAACTACATTAAACATTAATGATTCAAACAACAATTAAAGGACAGGTACTGTCAGACTAGATTAAAACCAAAACCAAAACCAAAACCAGAAAGCCAAGACCTTAATTTATGATGTCTAGAAGAAATTCACATGAAATATAAATTTACAGACAGTATAAAATTGGAAAATATTTATTCAACAAATAACTAAGAAAGCTGCAATAACTTATTATATCAACATAGATTTCAGAATAGAGAACACTACCAGGAACTTCCAGGAAGAACATTTGATAATGATGAAGGGTAAATTCATCAGTCTTGCATGAATAGGCACACAATTACAAAGTTTCAAAATACATGAAGCAAGAGGTGACAAAAAGAGAAACGAACAAATCTACAATTATATCTGGAAATTTCAACCCTCTGTCTCATAAACTGATGGGACAAATGAGCATAACGTCAATAAGGATACAGAAGACTAAATGACATTATCATCTCACTTTAAATAATTGACATTTTAGAACACACCATGAAACACACATTCTCTTCAAGTTCACATGGTAAAGTCACCAAAGTAGACCATATGCTTAGCCATAAAAGAAGCCAATAAGTTAAAAATTATTAAAATCATACAACGTGTGACCTCTGGTCAAAACAGAATTAACTTAATAACAGAAATAAACCTCAAAAATTGTCAAGTAGTTGATAATTACAAGATAGTTCTAAATAGCATAAGGAGCAAAGAAAATCATAAGAAAAAAATAGCAAATATTTTGTACTCTATAAAACTTAAAATACAAGGTATCAAGTTTTTTGGATATAGCTAAAGAAGTGCCTAGAAAGATGTTTGTATTTTTAAATGATAATATTAAAAAAGAAATAACTGAAACAAAATAACCGATATGATGTTCTCTCTTGATTTTTTGAAAAAATACAACAATTTCATAAATTTTCAGCCATATGTGAACTTATTTTTTATCTAGATGAAAAATTGCTTCTATCATTTTAAAATATAGGATTGGTAGAAATAATTTCAGAAAACTTTCTTTTCAATCTGTCAAAATCTATTTTTAAGTTCTGTTTTTCAGGTCACTAATTTATATGGTAGATTAGCACCTTTAGGCTTTCTGAAAATGATGCATTGAATGATGGCTAAAGTACTCAATTTTAGGAAGATGATTCTGTGAATGCAAAGTTACTCTCTAAAATGAGTTACGATCTGTCGGTATATCTATTTAGTATGCCTGCCTAGACACAGTAAGGAACAAGTTTAAGGCCCGTCAGTGTGAAGAGTTAACATCAGCTGGTCCCTCAAACAAAGTTCCTTGGCTTAGAGACAGCTGTCTGTACTCCCTGAACTTAGGATTCTCATACAAATAATTACCTAGACTCTGAATATTCATTTACATTTTATAAAACAACTGTTGTGATCATTTGCAGAGTGAAAACAGATGCAAATTACAGAAGTATGTATTTAAAAGGAGGATTAGAGCTCTGAAGAGTGTGCTGGGGTTTATGAGGCCAATATTTCAAAGTTTTTACTTTCCTCACTGCATTTACATTCAAATACTTCATTTTTCAAAAAAGTACATGTTAGACACACTACAGAATATTTAAAAAAAAATTTTTTTTTCAACGTTTTTTATTTATTTTTGGGACAGAGAGAGACAGAACATGAACGGGGTAGGGGCAGAGAGAGAGGGAGACACAGAATCGGAAACAGGCTCCAGGCTCCGAGCCATCAGCCCAGAGCCTGACGCGGGACTCGAACTCACAGACCGCGAGATCGTGACCTGGCTGAAGTCGGACGCCCAACCGACTGCGCCACCCAGGCGCCCCTACAGAATATTTTTGAGAACTGGATTTTCTACATGTTTTTCACTGTGATTAGGTATTGTTGTGACTCAACTGTTTTTTTTCTTAGGATTAAGTTTTTGGCTCAAAATAATAGCTCAATCTTTTTATTTTCTATAGGGATTTGTGGATTATTAAATATTTTACTTTATACCTTTCTGAATAGTGAATGTGTGGAAGAATGTAATGTGAAATTTGGCAATTTAGAGGGCTAAAAAATAAAACTATTAAGAATCAGTTTTATAGTAAACAAATCATTTGCATTTTCAATGGGTTTAGTAAGGTCTAACTTTAGACTTCAAAAGCAATGTGATCATTACTTTTGATGGCGAATTTAATCTAAATTCCTATATTTATTTGTAATAAAATCCTCTATATTGAGGAAAACTTTAAATAACTTTTTATTTATACTAATGTATATGAATATAATTATGTACTAAATTATGTACTAAATATATATATATATAAAATATTCATGTATGTGTGTATGGGTCTGTATGAAAAAACCAAATTATCTTATTCTCCTACATTTGGCCAAATCTGCTAACTCAAGTATGTAGTTGATAGCATTTTATGAATTCTAAAATTTTAAGCAGAAAATGTGAGTTGCTGTTTGAAGAACATTCTTGAGTAATGTTTTAATCCTTATTCTGCTTTGCAACTTTGCCAAAAGATCTGATAAAACAATAATTTTCCAATAGCCAAGAATAATCAAGATAGTACTGTTTCAAATATTAGGGAGAAAAATGTTTATTTTTCGATATCTCTTCTATATTCACATAATAGTAAATACAAATATGCCTTTCCTTGAAGCAGTACTTAAAATGTGGTCAAATGCATTGAACAACAAGAAAGCAAATAAGAAACAAAGGTAGAGAAGAGGAGAAAAATTATACTAAAAACTTACAAGTGAGAAAAACTCTAAAATGTAACGAGCAAATTTAGTTCTCAGGTTTATAACACCTGGAAAGATGGAAACACAGAGCTTGCTGTCATGATAGCATGCAAATCAACAGATTCACTGAAAAAAAGTTTATTTTTTTGATCCTATTTGGTAAAAGAAAACAATTGTATGAAATTTGAAGAAAACAAAACCCATGTTGGTTATTTACATAGCTTTCTTGTCCAAGATATTGTACATCTTTAGTTTTAATGTAAAAGTAGTTTTACATTTAAGAATCATCTTTAAAAATGACATAATCTATTTATCTTAGAAATATCTATATTTGGACTTCAAAATATTATATAACATTTTGAATTTTTAATATGAAAATGGTTTTACTTTTAAGAATCACTCTAAAAAATAGTATGATGTTATTATCTTTGAAATCACTACATTTAAAAAATATTTTAACGTTTACTTATATTTGAGAGAGAAACTGTGCATGAATGAAGGAAGGGCAGAGAGAGACAGAGACAGAATCTGAAATAGGCTCCAGACTCTGAGCTGTCAGCATGAGCCCGATGTGGTGCTTGAACTCACGAACTAAGAGATCATGACCTGAGCTGAAGTCAGACACTTAACTGACTGAGCCACCCAGGCACCCTGAAGTCAATGTATTTTAAATTCAAAACCTCACATCACCATCACATGACTAGAGAAAATGCCCATTATGTGTTATTCATTTTTCATAAAAATGCAAATGTTTAAAAGTGTGACAAGTTAGGAAATGAATGAAAAAAAATGGATTTTTTGGGTTTTTTTTTTTTTTTTAGACAACAATGAAGAAAAAACAAGTCCTCACATTTAAGGATGACAAATGGAGCTTAAATTCTTCTTTGGTATATGGAACTATTGTAAATTATAGGATACTAAAATATAAAACACATCATGGATTGGTATGCTATAGGACTTGAATAGTTTTACTTTTACTATGAAATTCCAAATTATTTTTCAAAGTGGGTATAGCAGTTTACTTTTCCAATGAGTGTCTTTCATCCCTGCCAACATTTGATATTGTCAGAATTTCCTTTATTTATTTATTTATTTATTTGTTTATTTATTTATTTATTGCCAATCTAGGAACTATTATCAACTTGATTTAAATTTGCATTTTTAAGATTATTAACGTGGTTGAACATCTATCTTTAGGATTAGGTCATTTGTGTTTTCATTTCAGTGACTTTTTTATGTTATGTGTACATTTATCTATTAGTTTGTCTTTTTGATTAAAAAATATATTTACATATATTTAAAAAAAATTTTTTCTTAACGTTTATTTATTTTTGAGAGACAGAGGGAGACAGAATGCCAGCCAGGGAGGGGCAGAGAGAGAGGGAGACAGAATCTGAAGCAGGCCCCAGGCTCTGAATGTCTGCACAGTTTGAACCCACAAACTGTGAGATCATGACCTGAGCTAAAGTGAGATGCTTAACTGACTGAGCCACCCAGATGCTCCATATAGATTTCCATATATTTTAGCGCTAAATTCTTTGATAGTACTATGTATGGCAAATGTATTCTCTAAGTTGTGTTTTGTCTTTTCACTGTCTTTAGTTATAGGAATAATTAATTTTAACCTAGTAAGATTTTTTTATGTTCTTTTTATACTTTAAACTTGTTTAAGAATTATGATCCTAAAATCGTAAAAATACTGTCATATATTGTCTTTTAAAAGTTTCATATATTTTTTAAAACTGTTTTTAAAACATTTATTTATCTTTGAATGACAGAAAGAGACAGAGCACTAGTGGGGGCTCTGAGTTTTCAGCACAGAGCCCAATGGGGGGCTCCAACTCGTGAACCGTGAGGTCATGACCTTCGCCATCAGACGCTTAACTGACTGAGCCACCCAGGTGCCCCTAAAAGTTTTATATTTTTGTTTTTCACGTTTAATTCTTTAATTCACCTGTTGCTGATTTTTGTAACTGGTGTAATATAAAGAATTCCTTTTAAGGATATTATCCTCTTAAGGATACAAATATCCCAGCTCTATTGAAAAGTCAATCTTTCCTCCAGTAATCTGCAATAGAATAAATCAAATGTCCAGTTATGTATGGATCTGTTTCTGGGCCCTCTATTTGATTTCATATAAATCTTGATATTTGGTGGTAGTGTATGTTATTTTCTATTTTTAAAAATACATGTTGGCTACAATTGGACTTTTACAGTTAATTGTGAATTTTATAATCAGCTCCACATTTGTCCAATAAAATCCTTTTGATTGGAATTGATTATTGGATTAACTTGACATCTTTATAAAATTTAGTCCTTTACTTATGAAAATAGAATATTTCCATTTACTTATGCCATCTTTGATTTCAGCCCACATAAATTTTATAATTTTTCCACAAAACCTTTGCACCTCTTTTGTTAGATTTATTTTCAAGTACTCTTAATTTTTTATTCTATATACATACATATATATGTATATATATATGGCATATGTATATATATGATTATTCGGTATACTGATATATATATATAGATAGCATATATAAGCATATATATTGATATCTGATTATGTTATAAACTCCATATTACTATTGTGAAAATACCATACATACAACTAAATTTATAAAAGTATAAATCTAGACTGAAGAGTAATTTGAAATGAAACATCCGTATTATAACCACCACAACTGGAAAGAGAATATGGCCTGTTGCTTAAAACTTTCCTTTGTGTCCCTTCCTGATGGCAGGCTTTCTGTCCCTCCAGATGTAACCACTATTCTGACTTAGGTGATAATTATTTTCTTGCTTTTCTTCGTATACAGTATGACCCTTTATATAAGTATCTCTCTAAACTCTATAATTTGAATGTTATATAAAGAGTCATACTGCATGGATAATTCAAATATTTGACTTCCTTTTTTCACTAAATATTATGCTATTGAGATTAATCCATATTGATACATGTAGATCATTTTATTATGAGAAAATACCATGATTTATGTACAATTCTGGTAAGAGACATTTGGAGTGTTTTCAGATTGTGATTATTGTTAACAATCCTGTTATATGTACATTCTCATGAATGTTTTCTGGAATAGCTAGGCACTGATGTGTCCGGATCAAAGAATAGAATGTGTTGTAGGATGTATAAAAGATTACTGTACCAGATAATATCAGACCATTTTTAAAAAGAGGGGCAATTTGTACTGCCTCCAGCAACATCCAAAGTTCCTTTTGCTTTATATCTTCATCAATATTTGGTATCATTATCAAGTTTTTAAATGTACGTTAATCTATTTAAATGTTCTTTAAAATTGGTATTTCTCTGGTTATTAGTGAAGCTGAGCAATTTTTGTATTTTAACCACTTATATTACTTCTTTTGTGAAGCACCTATTCAAGTTTTTGTTTTTGTTTTTAATTTGTAGGAATTCTTTGCATATTGTGGGTATGAGTGATTTGTAAAGAATGTGTGTTGCTTAAGCTTTCAGGGTTTGAGACCGCACCTGAGCTCAGTTTCCCATAGAACCAACCATGGATTTCTAGACAAAATCCCGAAATAATGGATTTCCCAGACAAAATCAGTAAAAACCATTGAGCGTTAGACAGATTGGCAGAGCACCCGATTCAGCCAACTGACAAGTCTGCTTTTTACGCTTGACCCATAAAAATTTATATTTGCAGGAACCATGTCTTCTGAATGGCACACAGACTTTCTCTGTGGATCCAGCAGTACGCTGGCCCTATCGATGGGAGAGTTGAAGCAACTGTGTCTTCTATTCTCTTGGACACTTGTCTGTGTTAATTTCTGCTTATGCCAGTGGGAATTAAACCATAACATATGATATTGTGAAATTTGTCCCAATATTTGTTAATCATAAGTGGTGACCCAGAAGAGACCTACTTTGTATAACAAACATTTGAAGAAAATATTTCATGATTCTCAATGATCACCATTTATAGCAAATGTTCATGAGTGTGTCAGTTTTTGAACCATCTAATATTTCCTGTTTATTTTCCCACCCCTGTACAAACACTATTGGTATATTATCCACATTACTATAGTTGTGAAAAATAAATCTTGAAACCAGTGTGGCACCTTGCTGTTGTTCAAAAGAATCTTGGTTGTCTTTGTACCTTTGCACTTAAAAATATTAGGATCAGTTCTTCAAGCTCTACAAAGAGACCTCCTGAGATATGTTTACATTGAGATTGCATTAAATTTGCACATTAATTTAGAAAGAACTAACATGCCTACCAAATTTATTTATATGTAAATATCTTAATTATGTTTTACGATTTTGTGGGTGTTTTGTGCAATATATTTTTGCACACTTTATTTTGATGTTATTTGAATGGTAATTTGACATTTTAATTTATTTTTATTTTCTTGAAAAGCAGAAATGTCATTAGTATTTATTACATTGATTTTCATATCCAACAACCTTTCTAGATTCTTATTAATATAATAATTTATACATGAATTTAGATAGCATATATAATCATATGATTTATAAATGATAAAGGTTTTGTTCCTTCCCTTTAAATAATTATACTTTGTTTTTTCTTGCTACTGCACTGGTTAGAGCCTCAAACATAATGTTGATTAAAAGTGCTGATAGTAGCAATTCTTAATTTGTTTACAAATTCGAAGGGAAAACTTTCGCTTTTCATACAAAAACATAATGCTTGTTGTAGGATATTTAGATACCCTTTGTCAAATTAAAGAAGTTCCTTTCTGTTAACAGTTCACTAAGAACTTTTTTAGCATTAAAGGATATTAAACTTGATCAATTGTATTTTTCTGCGTCTCTTGAGGTGATTATATTATCATCTTGTTTAATCTGATAATATGGTGGAATTCATTAATGGATCTTCTAACATTAAGTGTGATTTTCACTCATTGAAAAACTCAAATTGGTCTTGAGGTATTATCTTTAAATATATTGCTGGATACAATTTGCTAATCTTTTTCTTTAGGATTTCTACATCAATGCTCATTAGTAAAATTAGCCTATAATTTTCCCATTTTGGTGTCTCAGGTTGTGTCTTCCAGAAGCAGGTACTGACCGAGTGTGGTGTGTAGGATATTTACAAAGGATCAACATTTGTGGAAAGGAGGGAAGGGGGAGGCCTGTAAAAGATTAGTTGGCTTTCTGTGTCTCAGGCAAGTCTTGAAAGACTTGACAGGTGGAGGCTGCCTGCTGACAGCCTCACAGCAGCTGGAAAGATCTTGGTTGAAGGGGATTCTGGGTAGTACCACTCTGTGTCCATCACACTTGGTATGAAGTGTTCTCTCTCTTTCTTTATCTGGAAATGTTTGAGTACACATTTGAGGAAAAAAAATAGTAAATTCTGATTGAATTAAAATGACTTTTGAATGTGTGGTTGAACTCAGCAGTCAAATTACTAAGATGCCAAATTTTCTTCAAAGAAAGAGTTTTGATTACTGAACTTAAATATTTAATAGTTTTAAGAGTGTGTTTTACAATATTGGAATTATTTCTTCTTTGTATGTTTGGAGATATCTTCTTTGAAACTGTCCATGGCTTGGAAAGGATGTGAAGGATCAGAGATTTGATCTTGTTTGCAAGCCAGAAAGTTAGTCTGTGACAGGTTCATGGATTCTGAGAGAAGACGAGACACGTGGGTTAGAGATAAGGGACTTTATTACTACAGCAATAGCAGTGGTCAGAACATATGCATTTGCACCAGTTCCCTAAGCCTCAATTTCTGAAGACAGTTAGTTGGGTTGCATTACATGAAAGAAACCCTAAGTTTAGGGAACCAAAATCTCTTATAATGGGTGGTTAGTTTGCCTTACCTTCACCAAAGAGAGAAACATGTTCTTTATCATACTATGTAATAAGAAAAATTTTTCTTTGTTCTGAACAGAGACTATTTATTTCTTCCAAGGGTGTTTGCTCTAAAACCTTTTTAAAAAAGAGAGAAGTCCAGAACAAGCCCAGTTGGTGCCTTTGCTTGCAGGACACGCAGAGATAGGGGTATTATTTCTCAACAAGGCTATCATATGTGAAAATATCTTTGATTATTGAATCAATATTTAATAATTTTAGGACTATTCAGTTTTATTTCCATTTTTGAGTCAGTTTTGGTAAATTAAACTTGACTAGGAATATACCCATTTCACCTCAATTTTCATATCTATTGACCTTTATTTATAATGTCTTCATTTCCTTGTTTGCAGTGTATATACTTATGTAGACTTTTCCCATCCTAATTCATTTTATTTATACCTTCTCTCTTTTTTCTTGATTAATATTGGTAGAATCTTATCAGTTTTATTGATCTTTTGCAAGGAACCAATTGTGTCAGATTCTGCTGTGTTTTGTTGCCTTTCTTTTCAGTTATTCTAGAAAATGCAATTAGACTGTATTTGTCAGCCCTCCCCCAATGCATAAAGTTACAGTTTTAGCCATTATAATATGGGTAGAGATTCTAGTTGTGTAGAAATGATACAGACCATTCCCAGACATAGCATTAAAAACCCAGAGTCCTTGGTAATCCTCCATGATTTCTTGCTCTCATCAATTTTCTGATGACTGGATAAGAATAAGTCACTAGTGGACTTTGAGGCTCTGGGAAATGTCAGACATAATACAAAGAATGAGAAGCAATGACTGCAATAACCAGAGTTCCCTGTCCTCTTCACCCCCCAACTCCTATTACCTTCATTGGACATGAACAATACATAAACCTTTATTGTGTTAATCTAATGAGATGTTGGCGTTTGCTTAGAATTTAGTGCATTCCAATCCAGTGTTGATCTCTATTATAAGTTTGTTTTCTTTTACCTTTTGATCTTTCTTTCAAAATTTCCTTCCTTCTACCCTTATTTTATTATATACATTTAATAACTTATTCAAGTGGATGTGTATAGCATTCATTTTCACTATTTCTTCTTTTTGTATAAGCGTACAAAGCTATACATTTCCAACTAAATACTTCTAGCTGCAGGCCGAAATTTTAATGTAATATATTAATTTTCATTCTGTTTTAACTATTTTCTAAGTTCTCTTAGGTTTCTTATTTGACCACCAGTTATTTGAAAGTATATTTCTTAGTTTCAAAACATTTGCAAATATTCTGGTTATAGTCGTTATTTTAAATTTCCAATCATTTGGTATGAGAGGGTGGTATGATGATATTAAACTAATGAAAATTATGGGGCGCCTGGGTGGCTCAGTTGGTTGAGCATACGGCCTCGGCTCAGGTCATGATCTCACAGTTTGTGAGTTAGAGCCCCGTGTCGGGCTCTGTGCTGACAGCTCAGAGCCTGGAGACTGCTTCGAATTCTGTGTCTCCCTCTCTCTCTGCTCCTCCCCTGCTCATGCTCTGTCTCTCTCTCTCTCCTTCAAAAATAAATAAAAACACTAAAAAAATAAAAATAAAAAAAATAAACTGATGAAAATTATTGAGAAATGCATTATTTCCCCATATGTGACCAGTTTTAGTAAACCTTTGGTGTGTTCTGGAAAAAAACGTCTTCTCTGTAGGTATTAGATGCTATTTTCTATATATATGCATTAAATCAGGTTTGTTTATTGCGTTATCAACTTTCCCTTATTTAAGGAAATAAGGAATTATTTCCTTATTTTCTGTTTGCTTACAATCTTGCTATTGAGAATGCTATATGAATATAGTCCACAATACTTGGAGATTTATCTGTTTCTCCTTATACACCTAACAATTTTAACTTTGTGTATTTTGAGGTTATGAGGCTATTACATTTGGTGAATAATAATTTAGAATTTTATAGTTTTAGAATTGTTACATCTCTCTGAGGAATTTAATATTTTATCATTATGCATTGAAGCATCAATAAAGTATGAATGTTTCATCAGTATGTATGGAGGGTATTTTAGGGACAATTCCATATTCAGACTCACAGCACCAGAATAGGCCACACGTGGCACTTACCCAGAGACACAGTCAGGAAACACAGTTTGCCAACAGTGCAGCCTCCTCTTCTAAGTGCCTTCCTCCTCTTTGCATTAGCCTTTGCAATATAGTTTATACAGCTGTATAGGAGCTCCGCCCTTTGGCCTCCACGTGTTAGCTCAGGCACAAGGACACTATATCACATAAGTGGGTTATAGGGTCCATGTTAGTTCAGACCTTTATGCAACAGAGCCAGTGTATTATCACGTATCTAGGTATATGTTTCAAGGTGCCCGTAAGAGATATGATCTGTATAAAGATCACTATCCTTAAGGAAGTCTAAAACTATGGCTTCCTATTAGGTCTTTCAAGTGCATCCATACCTGTAGGCCAAATGGAATTTACCAATCAGTGTTTGTTGTTGTTGTTGTTTTGCTCTTTTTACCATAAGCCATTGTGCCTGGCAATATAGTTGACAGTCAACTTTTATCAAGTTTCCTGGTGAACAGTGATGGCAAGTTAATTCAAAGTCAGATGTGTCCTTTGAGAAAGAGACACAGTTGTGTTGCTCTTTACTCACAAGCGACTTTTTCCTTTAGTAATAATTTTTGCCTTAAAGTGTATAGTGTCTGATATTACTGTAATTATATCAGTTTTCTTTTCGTTAGAAACTTCCTGTTGACTCATGTTCTAAATTTCTACTTTCAAACTTCCTGTATCTTCATGATTTTTATGTGTCTCTTGTTCAGAGCATAGGGCTAGATTTAATTTTTATGCATTATGGCATTTTTTTTTTTTTGGTTTTAAGATTTAACTGTAGCTTTTTTTTTTACTTTCTTTTCAATTAATTGGTTATTTCTTATAATTCCATTTTCCCTCTTTTGATAATGCTTGCTGCTTCCATTATGCTGTTTAGAAGTCAGCTGTCAATCCAATTTTCTCTCTTTAGAAATTTTTATTTTTTATCTAGCTTCACTTAAGATTTTCAATTTGTTTTAAGTGTTCTATGGTTTCACTATGATGTATATATAGGTGTATATTTATTTTTATTTATCTTCCTAATAGTTAATTGGGATTTCTAAATTTGTATATTGATCTTTCAGCTCTTTTGGAAAATTCACACCCATTTTTTCTGTGAAAATTTCCTATTCAATCCTCTCCTTCATTTTAATACTTAGCTTAGATTTCTTCTAGATCCATTCACTTTATCTCATGTCTGTTGATGTCTTTTTTATAATTTTTCATCCTTTGTCCTTTCTTTTGTTTTCTAGATAATTCCTTCGTTTATGTCTTATGGATTACATTCTTTCAGTAGGACTAATCTGTTATTAAGAGATTAAACTTTGCATTGGGTCTTAATTTCAATTATATATATGAAAATAATTTCTAGGTACTCTTTTTATTTCTTAAATACTCTTTCACTAAACTCATATTTTAAGAATACTTTTTATTTTTTGATACATACTAGATATATATTTTAATATTTTTAAATGTCATAAGTCTAGGAGTAAATTCTTGGATACTATTCTATTGTTTTTTTGTTTTTCCTTTTAACATCATGCTGACTTCTTTGTTAGCTTCTTCTTTTTCCTAGAACTTAGCTTTGATAATTCTTTGAGGCCTGTGATGAAGAGATGTTTCTCCAGAAAATATTGATTTTGTTTCTGATTGACATCTTTGACACCAGAAATCCCAGAGTACTTTAAGCCCAATTCTTTATTATTATTATTATTGTTACTTTTTCCACGTTGAGATATAATTGACAAATAACTGTTTATAAGTTTAAGGTATATAAAATAATGATTTGATATATGGATATATTACAAAATGATTACCACAGTAAGTTTAGTTAACATTAATCACCTCATAATAGTGAAAAATTTCTTTTCTTTGCAGTTAGAACTCTTAAAATTTACGCCCTCAGAAACTTTCAAGGATGCATTACAATGTTGTTAACTATAGTCATCATGCTGTACATTATATCTCCCAAATTTATTTGTTTTGTAACTGGAAGTTTGTACCTTTTGACCACCTTCACCCAATTTCCCCATTTTCCCCCTGTGGTTACTATCTGGTAGTTACCAGTAACTACCAATCTGATTTCTGTTTCTATGAGTTTGGTTTCTTTAGATTCCACGTATAAGTGAGACTATACAATATTTGTTTTTGCCTGATTTATTTCACTTAGCATAATGCCCTCAAGTACCATCCATGGTGTCATATGTGACAGAATTTCTTTTTTTATGGCTGAGTAAAATTATATCACATTACGTTTATCCAGTCATTCATTGATGGACACTTTTGTTGTTTCTATGTCTTGGTTATTATAAATAATGCTGTAATGAATATAAGGATGAAGATATCTCTTTGGAATAGTGATTTTGTATCTTTTGAATATAAACCCAGAGGTAGGGGCACCTGGGTGGCTCAATCAGTTAAGTGTCTGACTTTGGCTCAGGTCATGATCTTGTGGTTCATGAGTTTAAGCCCTGTGTCAGGCTTTGTGCTGACAGGTCATAGCCTGGAACCTGCTTTGGATTCTGTGTTTCCCTCTCTCTCTGCCCCTCCTCCTCTCATGCTCTCTCTGTCTCAAAAAAAAAAAAAGAAAAGAAAAGAAAGGAAAAAAGAAAAAAAAGACCTAGAGATAGAATTGTTACATCATATGGTAGTTCTTAAATTTAATTCTTATTTATAAGTTTTAGCAATAGTTAAACCATATGAGGATTGGATTATTTTTGACTGTATATTCAAGGTTTCCTTCACTTATTTACACTTTTTCTCAGCAAGAACATTTTTCTTTTTTTTTTTTTTTTTTTTTGGTCTTAATCAAATGTAAGGAAATGAGTTGCGGTGGTGCACAGAGTTAATTGGCTTTTTCACTATGATTCTGATTCATGGGAGTCTCTCTCTTCTTTCATAAGCTGGAGACATTCTGTCTCTCTCTTTATCCCCACCCTCCAGTTTATTTCCTTACTTCTCTGTCTAATCCTCCCCTCCTTTCTCCAGTCTTTCTCCTTTTCCCTCCTTAACTGCCTCCCTTTCCTTCTTGTCTTTCCCTTCTCCCATTATTCACACGTTCGTCCTCTCATATTCAAATGTATATTTCAATCTCATTTCACAAGACTGCCATTATTCCTTAATTTCTGCCTCAGAATTTTTGTTTTATCCCCAGTTTATTGTCATTTATTTATTTACTTTGAAAGAGAGAGCCAGAGAGAGTGGGGGAGGGGCAGAGAGAGGGAGAGAGAGAATCCCAAGCAGTCTCTGCACTGTCAGCACCGGGCCCAATGCAGGGCTT
The DNA here is from genome assembly GCF_023721935.1 of Panthera uncia. Lineage (NCBI taxonomy): Eukaryota > Metazoa > Chordata > Mammalia > Carnivora > Felidae > Panthera > Panthera uncia. Next base: position 67,886 of record NW_026058536.1, read on the forward strand.
GATCCCATGAACCATGAGATTATGACCTGAGCCAAAATCAGGAGTCAAATGTTTAACTGACTGAGCCACCTAGGTGCCCCTTTATTGTTCTATTTTTGTGTCTCTCCTTTAGTCAGCACTGGCATTTGCTTAATGGGAAAAAGAGTTGAGCACATCGTTCTTCAAAGATGTTCAAAAGGCCCACAGGTACCAGGTATATAAAAATATGCTCAATACCATGAATCATCAGGAAAATATAAATTAGAAACACAATAAGAAACGACCTCACATCTGTTATGGTCACTCTTACAAAAAAAATAATGGAAGATAACAAGTGCTGGTGAGAATGTGGAAAAATTGGAATCCTTGTGCACTGTTGGTGGTAATGTAGAATGGTGCAACCACTATAGAAAACAATATGGGTTGCCTGGGTGGCTCAGTCAGTTGAAACTTTGACTTCAGCTCAGGTCATGATCTCACAGTTCGTGGGTTTGAGCCCCATGTCAGGTTTTGCACTGACAGCTCAGAGCCTGGAGCCTGCTTTGGATTCTGTGTCTCCCTCTCTCTCTGCTTCTCCCTTGCTCATATTCTGTCTCTATCTCTTTCAAAAATAAACATTAAAAAAAATTAAAAAATAAAATAAAAACACTATGGAAGTTCCTCAAAAAATTAAAAGAGAACTACCATGTGATCTATTTCTGGGTATATATCCAAATAATTGAAATCAGGATTTTAAAGAGATATCTGCATTTCCATGTTCATTACAGTATTATTCACAATAGTCAAGAGGTAGAAACAACCTAAACGTCTATTGAAATATGAATGGATAAAGAAAATGTGGTAAATACATACAGTGGAATATCATACAGGATGTTAAAAAAAAAGAAGGAAAATCCTGCCAAGTGTGATAACATGGGTGAACCTGTAGCACATTATCTAAGAGTAATAAGGCAGTCATAAAGGGACATATCCTGCATGATTCCACTTATATAAGGTATCTAAAATAGTCAAACTCATAGAAGCAGAGAGTAAATGGTAGTTGCCAGTGGCTGAGGTGAGTTGCTATCCAATGAGCACACACTTTAAGCTATGCAAAGTAAGTTCTAGACATCTGCTGTAAAACATGTGTCAGTAGTTGACAATCTTTATTGTGCACTTAAAGATGTGTTCAGAGGGCAGATTTCATGTTAAGTATTCCTCCTGCAATAAAACAAAACAAAAACACAAATGGACAGAAGAAAATGTGGGGAGAAGAGATATATTTGCTAACTTGATGGTGGTGATGGTGTCATGGGTATATACATAGGTCAATACTCATCAAATTGTATACTTTAAACATGTGCAAATAAAAAAATAAAATAAAATAAATAAAAAAAATAAACATGTGCAGTGCCTTGTATATAAATTAAACTTCAATAAATCTGTTAAAAAAGTAGCATGGGTAATTTTGTCTTGGGTCCCATTCCATTTATCCACATTATTTCCCTAAGACGGATGTCTGCATAGTAAATATTTATATTATGCTCGGACCTACCAAGAGGTCCGAGAGATGAAACTGAAATTCTGGGCAGCCCCAGATTTGGAACTTCATGCCTGCCCATTTTTTCTATGCCCCAGTAGTGAGTGTTCAGTCATAGTTCCACTTACTATGTCTCTACTCTAGATACATTGTGTGCTTCTGTTCAATCCTTATTTATAGCTTTGTCTTCTTCATTGCTGGGAGTGCCTGGTCTGCCACACCTTTTGAACATTCTCTCTCACTTCTCAGTGAAATAAATAGAAGAGTACTACCTCTGGTGGGTTTATTTTTGGAGAGGTCACTTGTATTTTTCTATCATTTTTAGTTCTTAGTAAGGAAATACAACTGTCGGTAGATGAGGTCCTCTTTCTCAGAGCCATCAAATTTCTAGACTTCAACTCTTCTTTACCATCCAATAGAGAAATTCCTTAACTCTTTTGTTTGTGGGTCCCTGTATCCCTTTTGACAAACAGTGGTAAAGCAAACTGCTCAGAGTGGTTTCACCTTTTGATATCTTTATGGTACATGAAAAGGTGTACTAACTGGGAGTGACTCTCATCTCTACCTTGTTTTGCTGAAGTTTCTAGATTTAACTTTCCTAAATGAGAGAATAAAATAGAAATGGCCAGAATTCTCTCTACCTAGACTTCTGAATGAATCCTTGAATTGTTTTTGATTTATAACTGTATATTCTATGCCTGGAAGAAGTCTCTCAATATTTGTGATATGCAATAAGAACATTCCCTAGGTTTGGGTTTTCATTTCCTTTCCACCTATTCATTTTCTTCTCTCCTCACTTATTGTTGATTTCAAGGAGGGGACTTAATAGAGGCAAGTATTTAGACTGCTGCCTTTAACAAAATATCTGTCAATATACTTAAAAAATCACTATTTTATACTTAGATATAAGGCTTATATAAGCCTTATATCTGTCAATATACTTAAAAAATCACACAAACAACTCGGTGTATTTATAAATAATTAAACTTAAAACTTATTTCTCTAAGTTACAGAAACAAGGAAAATATTGAAGCCATTCATAAATTCACCCTATTACTTATAATGTGTCTCTATAATTCCTAAGTAAGCTACCCTGTAGACATTGATTACAATCACTATGAATATGTTGACTGAAATTGGTTCCCTGATGTGAAAATAAGTATAATTCTATTGATAGTTCTATTGATAGTTTTGGAGTAAGAACAAAATTTACTCATTTACCAATTGTTAGAACCTGTTTTAGATTTTCCTGTTGTAAACTTTCTTTTTTCAGTGTGCCCTTTTGCCTACATCCAGAAAAGATCCAACACAACTCTGATTGTTACCTCTCAAATTTCCTGTAAACTTCTTCAGCATATTCAATCAGAATAAAAATCAAAATCACTGTCTCAAATGTCCTTTTATTCAGCAGTAAAGTCACTTTCTAAAATTTAGGTATGTGCCTTGAGAACAACCTATAATTCCCTAGGCCATCTGGGATCCATTTAACACATACTACAGAAAATAATGCATAAATATCGCACTTGTTCTGTAGTGTCAATTGTGGATTTGTAATGTAAGAGAAAATTGAGGTCTGTTTGAGGATATTGATTATAACTGCAGATCCTTATGTAAGGAGAGGAAAATACCATTGATTTATTTGTATAATAAAAGGTGGTAGTATAAGAATTACATTTTAAAATCTCCAACATTATTTAATTTTATATGGTTTTTCATGTCATTATGATGATACTGTAAGTTTAATGTATGTGCTTCTAGTCTCCATAGGATGGTTTTATGCACATATTTTATTTCTTTAAAATCATTCATTTAGACTGAAAATAGTGCACAGTATTTTCTGAAGTGACTATTGTGGGTGTGTTATATACAAAGCTTGGCTGTATGGTAACAAATTTTTAAACATTTACATTTCATGTGTAATTTTCTTATCATCTAAGATGTATGAAAGATGTAGAAAATGCTAGCTAGCCAAAAAAATGTAATCCAATAATCCAAATATTTGATGTATTTACTTTCAGATACTTTTGCAGTTGTACATTTAAGTTGGATTACATTATTTGCAATAGTCTTTTCAGCCTACTTATTTAATAGTACATCATAAACATTCTTTATATCTGGTAAATGTGTTTCCATACACTATAATTGCTACATCAAGTTCAAATATATGATTATAATATTATTTACCTAATAACCAGCCATTGTTAAAACAAACTTTTCCTTATTTTTCTTATAATCCATACAGTGGTAAATTCAACAATTAAGTTATTTTACACACTTGAATGCGTTGTAATACTAGGGTATTCAGTAATGTGTCACAGATAATCATGAGCTCAAACAGATATTATTCTGATTCTCAAATTACTTATAATCTAGTGGGGGAAGCAGACATTAATAAAATGATCACCCAAACAAATGTTAAATGGTAAGTGTTTAAGGTATTTATAAACGAAAATATCTAGGGCTTTAAGATCTCATAATTAGGGCATTTAACACCTAGTGAGGTTAGGGAAAAGTTGCTAAGGATGTGATTCTTCATCTAAAATACAGACAAGTTAAATAGGTGAGTAAGAAACATTACATGCCCTGGCTCTCTGGCAAGTGCGTGTATAGGAAATAGGAGGACCTGTGGAAAGCCAATGTAGAAGTAGTAGCAAGAGCAAGAGGGGTTTATGTGAGGTTAGGCTGGAGAAAGAATGCAAGGATAATAATTGAAAGAAGTAATTAGGATTAACGCATTGGTGGTAAAAATGGAAGAAAATGAGAAATTTAAAATATACTTATGATATAAAATCTTTAAGATTTAGACAGGGGGATATCAAGGGTGGTTATAAGCACAAAATATTTGCACAACCGAATGGATGATGGCACCCCAGCATTACAACATGTGTAACTGTAAGAATATAGAAAGGATAGGGAAGAACAAACATTATCATACATCTGGCACTGGGCAATGGGCACCATTCTTTCAAAGGAGTATGGGGAGACGTTGCCTTGCCCTTTGTTTCAGACTATCTTTTCAGGGATATTTGTAGAGCAAAAGCCTTGAAAGACATGGACAGTGCCGCCCTCTGGAGCAAAGTGGAAGTTTGTAAACTCTATAAAATAGAGCTAGTCTTCCTCCAGGAAAAGGGCAAGTATACCTACTGACCATTATAAAATATTTGGGTTTATGAGGCTTAGGGATCCACCCACTGTGTGTGTAGGTATCGCTCAGCTCTCTTTTCACATTACACTATGGTAATGGGGCTGAGGGAAGTGGCGTAAAAAATGTTGATATTCCAGCTACTGTTATTGCTGTGATAATAGGTCATTCTTCACCTCTGATTCTATATTCTTTCCCAACATTAATAAAACTGTGGCAGGCTATTTGTATGGCAAAATCTCATACTCTTCACTGTCCTTTAAGTTAGGTTTCTTTGGACTTAATAAAATTGAAGATCTATATATTAATTTCAAGTATGGTACCATTGCTTACCATTTTTGTTGAAGAACTCTTCTTTTAGAACTGAAAATTTTAAACTATATATTATTGGCTTTTTCAGTCAAGTGCTGATATGCATATTAACATACATGTCTTTGTCTTCATTCCATCCTAATATTTTCATAGCACAGGCTATTTTATAATTTTAACATTTTTGAAAAATTATACACGCATATGTATGCATGTGTATATATGAGTATATATAAAATATATTATTGAAAAACATTTTCTATTGATTGTTCCTTTTGGGAAATATACATCATAATCTTTATCTTTTCCCCTTTTGTTTATTGTTGTACCATCATAACATTCCAATAATTCACATTCTGCATATTTTGGAGGCATCTATATTGTAATATTAAACTAAAATTTTCTTCTTTGTTTTTCTCTATTAGTCTCACCCAACAAGAAGACCTACCAAGGAATAACATTTGGAGGTATTAGTGTTTAATTTGTTAGTTTTTAATTTTTATTGTAGTGTGATCAACATTAGTAAGATGTATTGTGTGGTATCTTTGATGAGATTTAAAAATTACAAGGTTTTCATATTTTCAATGTGGGAGGCAGGTGTAAACATTTTGGTGGTGTTTTAAGCATGATGTGAAAGATTGCTTTTTGACTCCAGCATCCATCTTTTGTAGGAAAAAGTTGGGCATTGTGACCAGCTAGAAGAAAGCATCTCCCAGCTTTCTTTCTGGTCAGTATGTTCACATGTCTGACTTCTGTTCACCTATGTGAAAGTGTAAGTGATATGTATGACTTCAGGGAAGGCTGCATAAAGGGACAGGGTACAAAGCTCTTTTTGCCTCCTTCTTTCTATTCCCTGCCTGAAGCAAGGCTATAATCACCAGAGATTTATTAGATATCTTTTATAATGAGGTGACTCTGAAGACAGAAGCTAGGCTCTGAAGGATGGAACTGTGGAAAAATAGGAGGCTGAGTCCCTCATGACCCTGTAAAGCTGTATATAAGCTCTAAACTGCTTTTTTACACGAGAGAGAATTATCTTTTATCTTGTTTAAGCCACTGGATCTTAAACTTGACTGCAAATTGGAAATACCTGGAGGGTTTTAAATACTTGAGATGTCTGGGCTCCATCTCAAGAGATAGTGATTTAATTTATATAGGATGCCGCCTGGGCATTGGGAATTTTCACAGTTCCCCAAATGATTCTAACATACAGCAAAGTTTGATAACTACTAGTTTAAAGCAGTTTTGTTTGTTTGTTTTTTGTTTGTTTTGTTTTTGGCAAAAACCAAAAAGCTGAAAATAATTATTAACTGATATATCTATTTTATACCATTGGATTTAGGTAACTCTTTTGATTTATCATGGTCTATCTGATAAATTCAAATGAACCTTTGGGGTGCAAAATATACTATGCCAAATTTGTTAAAATTAACCCAGTTTCTCTTACAACAGAAATATCTTTGCATAACTTGGTTTGTTACTTATAAATACAAAACAAGAATAAATTTATGTAAGGATTTATGGCTACTTTACTAATATGTTTGATGAAATATTCCTATGTTGAAAATAAGTAGCAGATAAAATTGAAATTCTTTGGGTGTTTATGTTATAAGAAAGATAATGGGTAATAATAGGTATTTAAATTTAATAATTTGATTATTTAAATTTAAATAATAAAGGATTTAAGTAAGATTTAAAATCTTTGGAAAATATTAACATTTTGAGAAATTTTTAGTACAGAAACTATTAATTATAATGAAACCAAGTGCTTATATTTTATGTTACTACTAAAACCCTGTTTGATCATTGCACTAGTTTCATTATTCCATAAAAATTTTTAATTTTATTTAATGTTAATATAACAAAATATCGACAATGTTTCATTGTACATAACAAGACCCTTCACCACATGAATATTCACAGTACATAGTAAATGATTACAATTACATGGGACATACTATTACTGATCTACATACCCCATTAAGCCAAATCATTTTTGTCAACATGCTTATCATAGCCAATGACCAATTCTTAAACACCGTGCTTCAAGAAACCAGCAGCCCGTCCATAATTGTGTCCCTTGCCCCTCCTTTTGCTCCAGGCCTGTAATATGTAGGAGTTTCTAGAAATGACCTATGTCTGGTATCTTGTTCTTATTTCAGGACCATTTCAGCTAAAATCGCCCACTCATTCCTCTTAAGTTCTTTGGAACTATAGGCTTCACAGTAAGCAACAGGTAGTAGCAATCCACCAATGGAAGATCACAGTCTCCTCCCTAAGTTGACTCTCCCACCTAAGTTAACTCTAGTAACAATGAAACACAGACTCTACTCATTTCCTGACTAAACCTTTTTATCTTTTTATCCTCCCTACCAATCTCCCATGAATCATTTAACAAGTATAGTATTTTTATACATAAATATTATTTACATCAGAGCCTCTTATGGCCCATGTCTGGCACTTGATAAAAATTATGAGAAACAATAAGTCACTTACCAAGAGAAAAATGCAGAACTGGAGCTGTCCCAGACTCAGATCCAGAAATGACCCAGAATTTAAAAAAATTTAGTCAGGTTAGTCATCTATTTGACTTTTTAGTAAGAAAGTCCCAAGTTTTTATTTGTCATGATTATACTTGTACAGGATTGTGCTAGGCATTTAGACGTAGAGGCAGAGCCATTGCACCCCAGAAAACAGGGAGTAACTAGGGGTGACAGTGTTGTGCTGTGAACACTGATTAAGCAAAAGTTACTCCACACAGAGAATACAAGGACCTTCCCTCTACTTACCTCCTCCTCATGGTCCTTCTCAGGTCTGGCTCAATAACTTAACTATATCCTCCAGGTGGAAGATTAGAAGATGCCACTCTTGTTCTCTGAATACTTCTTCCTTTAATAGTATCCTATTATTGGGGCTGCTGGGTAGCTCAGTCGGTTAAGCATCCAACTTTGGCTCAAGTCACAATTTTGCAGTTTGTGATCGAGCCCCGCTTTGGGCTCTGTGCTGACAGCTTGGAGCCTGGAGTCTGCCTCGGATTCTGTGTCTGCCTCTCTCTCTCTGCCCCTCCCCTGCTCACGCTCTGTCTCTCTCTCTCTCCCTCTCAAAGAATAAGTAACATTAAAAAAAAAAAAGAGTATCCTATTATTTCATGGATGCTTGATGTCTTTTTTATCCCCCTGAGTATATAAGTTGTAATTAAAAAAATTGGTTTTATTTTCATTGATTCCCTTTATTGTTTTTGTTTCTTCATTTTCCTTTTCCCCATTTGTTTTGAAATTTCTATTTTCCATGATAACATCTTTCTCTAATGTGTGGAATCCTTTGATTTTCTATTCATATTTAGCAATTAAGCAATACTAGTTTTTTTAAGGAAATCAGAGATGTTTCCACTGATAGGTTATTTCACTGGAGGACACGACTGCCAGTTGTTGATTCTATTCCCTAGACACAATGTTCCAACCTTCTGCCTGAAGGAACTGATTATTGAACCAAATTGGGGAAGGAACATCAGGAGGAACTAAGTAGAGAGGGAAGGTCTCTGTATTATATGTTGACTTTCATTTAATCACCGTTTACAGCACAACACTGTCACACTTCGTAACTCCTAGTAACACCTAGGAACTTCCCGGATCTCCAAATAATAAATTTCAGGTTTCTGCCAGAGTTTGTAGGTATAATCATATTGATACTAAGTTGGAAAGGGGATCTGAAGCCTAATAACTTTTCATGTAACTTTAATAAATCTTCCTGTTTTCTGCTTCATCTACAAACCAGTCTTCAAAGGTGTTAGCTCTCATACTTGAGACTTACCCAGACTTTGCAGCATGAATAAACTTTTTTTTTTCCCCCTGGATGACCCTTTTAAAGTGAAGTAAAGGTTTTATGAGCTTTGTAAAATCTCCACCCATCTATTTGCTTTCCAGCTTCCAAAATCATACCTTATTAACTGTTGTCTCTTCTTTTCTTTGTAAGTGGAGGCATCTTTTCCCTTTATTCTCATTTAATTGGGGTTTTAGGAGGGAATTTATTTTTAATCCAAAATACTCAACCAGAATTCTTCTAGACTCTTTCTTTTTCTTTCTTTCTTTCTTTCTTTCTTTCTTTCTTTCTTTCTTTCTTCCTTCCTTCCTTCCTTCCTTCCTTCCTTCCTTCCTTCCTTTCTTTCTTTCTTTCTTTCTTTCTTTCTCTTCCTTTCTATTTCATTCTTTCTTTTTCTTCTTTCTTTCTATTTCATTCTTTCTCTCTTTCTTTCTTTCCTTCTCTCTCTCTCTCTTTCTTTCTTTCTTTCTTTCTGAGTTTTATGCAAGGACTTTCATAAGTGGAAATACCCCCAAATCTTAGAGAATCTGCCTTAAAATAGGAGTTTTAACTTGCTCTAATTTTTTATGATTATCATGCTTTTGGATTTATTTCTGCAATCTTATTTTATCTTTTTCAATTTATCATTCTTTTTATTATGTTATATTTTATCCCTACTATTGGACTATTTGAAATATTTTATTTCTTTTTTTTTCCTTCTAACTGTATGCAAGTTGCATATAGGATACACATAAAAATTTTAAAAGAATATTTTAATGTTTATATTTCTATGATTGTTTAGATTTATTTTATATTTATGCCTTGCCACTAAATAAAACAAAAACCTTCCCACATTTCCCGTCTCTCCACTTGAACTCATCTCATATTTTTCTTCCAGAGTTTCTATACATTTATTTATTTATTTACTTATTTTTTATTAATTAGTTTTTTTTTTAAATTTATGTCCAAGCTAGTTATAATATGGTGCAACAATGATTTCAGGGGTAGATTCCTTAGTGCCCCTTACCCATTTAGCAGATCCCCCCCCTTCCAAACCCCTCTAGCAACCCTGTTTGTTCCATTTAAAAGTCTCTTATGTTTTGTCCCCCTTCCTGTTTTTATATTATTTTTGCTTCCCTTCCCTTATGTTCATCTGTTTTGTATCTTAAAGTCCTCATATGAATGAAGTCATATGATATTTGTCTTTCTCTAATTTTGCTTAGCATAATACCCTCTAGTTACATCCATGTAGTTGTAAGTGGCAAGATTTCATTCTTTTTGACTGCTGAGTAATACTCCATTGTATATATATACCACATCTTTATCTGTTCATCTGTTGATGGACATTTGGGCTGTTTCCATACTTTGGCTATTGTAGATAGTGCTGCTATAAACATTGGGGTGCATGTACCACGGTGTCTCTTTGCCCATTGCCAGGGGGTTGTATACTTTTATGTTATGCATCAATAATTATGTTGAATGATACCTGATTTCCACTGCTATATTTCTCAGTACCATTTCTTATATTCTTATTTTTTATTTCCTGGATTTGTCTTATTTTTATTTTCTTATTTTTTATTAAGTAGACCATAATGAAAGTAGTAACATTTCTGCAAATATGATTTTCTAAATTTCTTTTTTTTTTTTTTTTTTTTTGATTTTCTAAATTTCTAATTATTGCCCTTATATTTGAATGCTAATGGAAGTGGGAACTGTAAAAAAAAAAAGTATATTAATTTGTTCACCAAAGTTCCCATTCTGGTATGTCTTCCTTTTCAAATATTTTTTCTTAGAGAAATTAAGCCTTTAGCTTGTCAGCAAATCATAAATCTTGTTATCAGCCGAGCTCTGTATTTCCCACCTCCCTTCCTTCTTTCCTGTTTTCCTTCCTCCCCCTCTTCCTTTCCTTCTTCCTCCCTCACAATTATTTCCCCTGTGGGAGTTTGTGGCTATTTCAGGTTCTAATTGGATTCTTTCTCCATCCTCAAACTGAATCTTAGAATGTTTTCCAGACAGATTGTTCAATTTTTCTGAACAGTACTTCTCTACTGTCAGATTGTAATAATGACCTGAAGCAATAATTAAAATACATATTACAGGGAAGAAAAGAGGGTTGGAAATACAAATTTTAACAGATACCTGAAGATTCTTATACATCAGAAGACCGTTTTTAGGATTTTAGCCTGACGGTAAAAATCACTGTATCCTGTCATCTAATATGTATGTGGGGTTAGGAAGAGCTTAACTAGACCAGTTATTCTTAAACAGTTATAATTACTCATACTGAAAATTACCCCAGGAGTCTTTGTTTTTTTTTTTTTTTTTCTTTTAATTTATTTTTTGAGTGAGAGAGAGAGAGAGAGAGAGAGAGAGAGAGAGAGAAAACACACATGCACCCGAGCTGGGGAGAGGCAGAGAGAGAGAGAGAGAGAGAGCATCCCAAACAGGCTTCTGGCTGTCAGCGCAGAGCCAGATGCAGGGCTCCGTCTCACAGATCTGGAGATTATGACCTGAGCTGAAATTAAGAGTCGGACACTTAAACCTCTGAGCCACCCAGGCACCCTTTGTGCTTTACACAGTTGTTGATTACAAGCTTGGAGTTTATCTGCGGCTTTGAAAGGAAGAACTTCTCGTGGCCTTGGAGAAGGACTGCTCTTTCCTCTGCTTTGGATTCTTTAACTGAGGCCAGTGCAGCAGTTTATGAAGTGCTAAAGGTTGATGAGAAACAAAAGCGATGCCATTTGTGGCAGAGCTGAGAGCAGTGGGGAGCACACCTGTTGTGAAGATGAAGCTGCCCATTGGGATAGCTCGGGAACAAGCAAATGGCTCAATTCCCACAAAGCACAGAGGAAGTTTAGAAAAGGCTGGAGGACATTTAGGTTACTTGTGCAGAATTTATTACCAGTTTGTTTCCTAAATAACTGAGTACTGTAATAGAAAATTTACTCTAGGAATAAATTTAAAAATACTGAAGCAATATTGTATGAGGCAACTATCATGCCTCTTACCCATCTACTTGTACTAAAAGTAGATTAATAGTCTAAGATCTATTAGTAAGAATTAGATTGAAGCCAGTTGATTAGCATATTTAGCTGTTAGCTGAACTTCGTGATAGGTTTCATTGCCACCAAGTGAAGAATAGTAATAGTTTTATTGCCTCTGAGTAGTGAAACAGCTAAAAGTAATAACACATTACACTATAAAATTTGACAATAGCACTCTTTTTATTTGATGTCATGAATTAGGATAGAATATATCCCAACTTCTTTAAGGTATTTCTTTAGGATATGTGCTTACACTTTAAATATTTCTTAAGTAAAATGATAAGAATATGTTATATAAAAGGCTGTATGTCTCTCATGAAACATGTAGCATAAATCAGGACCTAGTCTTTATAAAATAAACTCTTTATTAAAACAGTGTCATTATTGGTCCATCTATGTAGACTATAAACAATGAATATCTATTAAAAATGTTTTTTATTTCTTTAAAGCACAGTAGGGTAGATTATTTTAACTCCACTTATCTCTTAGTACAGGTAGTTGACTAGCTTTAATGTCAACTTTTTATTTTTGTTTTTATTTTTTTAATGTATATTTATTTTTGAGAGAGAGAGAGAGACAAATAGAGCTTGAGCAAGGGAGGGGCAGAGAGAAAGGGAGACACAGAATCTGAAGCAGGCTCTAGGCTCTGAGCAGTCAGCACAGAACCTGACTTGGGGCTTGAACCCACGAACCATGAGATCATGACCTCAGCCGAAGTTGGACGCTCAACAGACCAAGCCACCTAGGTGCCCCAATGTCAAATTGGTTTTAAAACTCAGATTTTAAATTCCAGTCAGCAGTTCCAGCTCTATACCTGAGTATAGTTAGCCTTATACATGGCTTGTTGGTGTCATTATATGGCTTCATGTTTTTCAAGCTCTTAGTGGATGAGAACCATCTGCGTGTCTAAGTTTGTTGTGATTTCACCCAGGGTTCTTTGCTTGTGCCCCTACTCTGCACCAAAATTAAGCTGACTTGTGTTCTTAAGACTTTTCTCTCTCTGTGTTGTCACTCTTCAGACCTTTTGAGTTTTCCTGCTTAACTTAAGATTCTGACTTTGGCTGAAGTATATAGAAAAATATTCTTATCACCTGGGTTCACCATTCTTGATAAGAACATAATGACATATTTCTGGTTCTCTCTTTCTGTTTCTTCTTATCAAGGAAGACCTAGTGGATATATGCTGCATCATGGAAAGAAGAGTTCCTCTCTTCCCATGAGACTATCACTTATCTTGTTTTAATAAATTTATTCCCTAAAAATAGTATCTTATATATAAATCTACTCATATTACTATAGTCACCTAATTTAGGAACACTGATTTTTTTTCTGAACACTTAAAAAATTAAAATTTTAACAAACAGCCTTGAACATATGTTTGAACATATAGGCCTATGATCTTCTGCAAACATACACTTCTCCCATAAGGTCATAATAAGGCCAATCTTTGAAATATCTTTATGATTCAATCAAAAGGTACTGTAGTCATTAAGAAGAATTTTAAGACTTAAAATAGTCTAAATGCCTCTACCATGTCCTGTTAGTTTACTACACACTCATGGGAGAAAGGACCTTCAAATTCAATAAATTGATTTTTAAATGTAAATACCAGATCATAGATCCAATTTAGAGTCTTATTAACACTCTTTCTAGGTGAAGCAGTTGGAAAACAGGGTATTTAGCCACCAGAGCAGTTATAATTAAAATGGATATAAACTTACAGTTTTATAACATTGTAATTATCTAACAACCAAGTATTCAAATTGCAAAGCAAAGAGAATCCAAATGAACACTGAAAATTCTAATTAGTTATCAGACAGGGACATAAGGTGAAAGCGTTCAAATCAAGGAATCTTACATATCAGCAAATTTAATTATTTTCTTATTTTAATTATTTTCTTATTTTCTAGAGGTTACTCTGTGCCATTGTATGCCTTTCCTAGCTTGGTGCTTTTCACTTATTAAATGTTCATTTCTAGCCCCTTTCATGAGCCTGTGCTTGTTTCTTACCTGATTTATAATATTTCCTCAGAAAATTCCAGAAATGCTCATATAGGCTTATTTAATACTCCATTTTGTGAGAGACCTGAACACTGGAGCTTATTTCATTTATGATCATGTAGGGGAGAATACAACTAAATGTAAAGATAAAATATTATTGTTCAAAAGCTATGATTTTGTGCTACTATATCTTCCACAACTTCAGCTATGGAAGAGTCTTTTAGAACTCATTCATCTGTTCTCATCTCCATCTGGGAACACAGAAATATATTGCTTTCTTGTACTCTATTTTTGTAAACGTTTATTTATTTATTTTGGGGGTGGTGGTAAAGGGAAGAGAGAGAAGGAGAAAGAGAATCTCAAGCAGGCTGTGTACTGTCAGCATGGAGCCCAAAGGGAGGCTTGAACCTACGAAACTGTGAGATCGTGACCTGAGCTGAAACCAAGAGTCAGATGCTCAACTGACTGAGCCACCCAGGCTCCCGCTTTCTTATATTTTTTTAATTCATTGGGGCCATGACCTGTGATTGCAAGTGACATCGTTACCTGTTGACTGAGGCATTTAATTTCTAGTGGAAGAAAGTTCAGCTGTGTCTTCCCTGGCCACAGTGAAAAAGAAAGTCACAAATCCCAGACAGTGCAACTACCAGATGGTAGCATTTGGTAGCCCTTGTGTGATTATGAATTTGTCCCCACAACCACAGATTGCACATATAAACAGAAATAAACTTGCATTGTCTAAAACAACGAAAATTGTTTATTAACAGAGCATCACCTAGCCTTTTCTAATCAATAAATTATCTTATTTGTAATTGCGCTAGTTCAAACAGCACAACAAATCTGTGAGAAATTATTCTCCTTCTGCAGATGAAGATACAAACTCCAAAGTTAAAAGGACCAATTTCTCAAGGCTTTTGAGCCTGCAAGGATAATAAATGGGAACTAATTCCGAATGTGGAACCCTTCCTCCTATTTCAGCTGCGTTATAAAGACAATTATAAAATACACTTGCATTGTGTTTTATATCACAAGTGTATTGGTTTGCTGGATTGCAGGGTTACACAAAGAGTGATTCAGGAAAGTCAGGGAGGAGAGCTGCAGTGATTTTTAGTATTCAATTTTAGTCTAGCCAAAGAGAAAACATCTGCTGTCTTCACTGCTGCTGTAACTATTGGAGGTGCTCTCCTTAGGTTGATGCTTAGCCCGAGGGGAGAAAATCAGCTGAATGTGCTTAGAAGGATTTGTTTTTTCTTAGGTTTAGAAGGTTACATTGGTATCCTCTCTATCATAGAGATGCAAACAGAAAGGTGAATAAGTTTAACATTGCTTGTTGCTTCATGTTGCTCTGTTTGTTGCTCAGTATCATTTTTAAGACTTTTAAACAGAATTTGTGGGCAGACCATATTCTGATATTTGGTCTAGAGACGGGATCCCTGTAAGCATATTTCAAATGATACTTTAATTTCACACGGCGGTCATTGTTTATTGTCAGAGACTAAGAGGAAGTTTTAGAGGCTTATCCTGAGTGCTTGAGAATAGTAATTAGCTATTCAGGACTTGGAATCAGAGCATTACTATGCAGACAACCTTGGAAAAATTATGTAACTTCTCTTATGAAGATGACTTATCTGTTAAATGGGGGTAACAATAGAGTTTGGTGTGTTTTAATGAGATGATATATGTGAAACACTTAAAAGAGTGTCTGGGACAAAGAAGACAATCCAATAATGTTGAGATTGCAAGGTTTTCAACCAACTGACATATGGACTTCTGTGTTAGATAGGAATTATGTTTATCTTTTTTAATACCTGCATTTGAATTGGAGAACTCCACTTAGACAAGAGGTCACCATTGGTATTTTTATTTACTTGAACCAACTCATTGTATTAGTCAGCTTTTGTTAGGTAATATTGTGGTAACAAATTATCCCCAATACTTGTGGCTTACAAAACCAAAGATTTGTTTTCTGGTTTCACAACAGGTTGGCTGTAGGTCATCTGTGGTTCTACTCTATGTCTTCTATATTCCAGGATGTACAATAAAGGTACACAGACTATTCAGGACATTATTAAGCTGGTAGCACAGAGAAATGAAGTGACTGAACCATGCAATGCCATTGCTTAGAGGTAGCAAATGCTACTTCTACTTTTCACTGGTCAAAACAAGTCATATGACAAGCCTGATAACAATGTGGCAGAGATATATAATCTATCTCTTAAAAAGAAGCCATTAATATTTTTATAATAATATAGTCTATAAGTGTTACAGTCTATAAGAGTTACATTTTGGGTGTAAATATGTATTGCCTTTTTTTTGCCACAAGGAAATACATTCACCCTTTTCTCAAGTGCAGTATCAGTCATGGAATCATGTTCAGGGTCTGTGAGTGATTATATTTGCATCAGCTCTGGATGTGGTTTGGCTTATCTGTAGACCTGTGAACTATAAAGAGAATGTATGTGCTTCCCATGCAATCTATTTACATCATGGAATGAAGCAGGGTATATAATAAGAATAAACCCTACAATTCAGGAAAGGGAAGGGTGTGAAGTGCTCAGTAATCACTTCTCCATAGTAATTCTGAAGTTCTGTGTAGATGTCACAAGGCACTCCCTTACCCAGGACATGTGAAATACACTTTATTAGGCCCTTGCTTTCTAGAAGGTACTTTCTTTTTCAGCCTGACTTATGGCTTTTTTGAAAGTACAGCTCTCTCAAAAACATGACTAACTTCTTATCTGTTTGATACCATTTAGCTTTTGCTCATAGCTATACAGAAAGAGCTTTAGCTCTTTCTAAGATGTGCCTCTTTAGATTTAATTAAGGACCACCTGAATTGACCAGGTCGTCTATGGGAGAGCCAGATCTTTAGCCTCTTTCTTTTAAGTCCTTTTGTCCAATTAAAGTGATTTAATGGGTGCTACATTAAGCAATTCAGAGGCTTTAAAACACATTTTATAGCTTCTCTCTGATTTGGTCTTGACACTAAGTTGAGGTTTTGCAGACCTTTGTATTTTTCAATTTTGTCTTTCTTATGGCTGGAAGTGAGAACCAGTTGCATTTTCCATCTCTGAAGGTCAAAGAATTTCTTGATTTTCTAAACTCCCTTTTATCTATTTGCAAACTAGCCAATTCTTTCCTGGGCTCATCTCTTTCTTATAGATTTTTAAAACACATATCAAATTCATTCATAGAAATTAAATCATACCTTTAAATTCTGTTTTCCCATTTTACCTAAAGTCACTAGTTCATCAGGTATAGTTATTAAAGGGAAACAGTTTCACCAGATATTTGCAACTACAGAGCATGAGTCTCTATCTTTCTTGGCTCTACTAATAGTTGGTTGGATGTCCATAATCTAATCCCGGAGCACATTTCATAATTTTTACTACAGTGCCCTAATTATAGTTACCCCTTGTATTGGTCGTTTCATTCTATGCTGTTACAGTAACAAGCGTACCCAAACTTTAATAGCTTAGCACAATAAAAGCTTGCTGACATTACATGATAACTATGGTTTGGCTGTAGGTTTCCTGTGGCTCTGGTCTCTGTCTCATCTAGGATCCAGGCTGAGGATCAGGAACAATATCAGGTTTATTTCAGAGGGAGATAAAATGAATCACCCATAATGGCCCTTAAAGCTTCTGTTTAGAAGCAACACAATTACTATTGAACTTTTTGAACTTTGGCAGACTTTCTTAATTTTTCCATCCTGGAGCTGACCACGCTGCACTGAAAAGCCCCTCTTTGCCTATGAGTTTCTAACTTTACAAATATCCAACCTCTATTCTGTCTCCATATCATGAATGCCAACATTTCTTCACAAAATAATGCATGAAAGGAAGAAATACAAGGTAATATTTTATGGGTCATTTAGAGATGAAGAACTAAAATTAGTGAGGTTGCAGATTTTGCCAGAGTTTAAGTTAGCTAATACCTTCTATTTAGTAGTGGAGCAGTTTAAAATTTTCAATAGGAATGGATTACTAGAATGACCAATTTACTAGGGGTTCATTCCCAGAGTTTAGAGGAGTTTTTTTTTCAACCAATTTCTAAGTAAGTTTTAGACTTTTGCAACAATTATTGTACTATTGCATTAGATCTAGAACTTTTTGGAACTATTAATTTTACTTTCTGGGGACTATCTCTCCTTTTGTCCAGTTTGAGTCTCACTTGGAAATCAGAATTAAGGTATTTTTCCCTCCTGAGGCATATCTTCAGAACTGTACGGAGTAGAAATATTTACTTTTTTAAATGTACACTTATTATCTTATTTTTCTTCATGTTTTCAAATTTTCAGGTAATGTGTATGTAACATATTATTTAATGTAGTAGTTGAATCATCTCTACTCACCACCTATTTCTTTGTAGCAATAGAATGCCCCTTGTGTTTTATTTCTTGTGTATCCCTTTAATCATTTACACTGGGCCAATTTGGGTTTTAAATCTTTCATGTGTTTTTAGATTGTTTATTTTTTTTCTTTCCCCACCATTATAACTTACCTATAAGGCTAGGTTATAATGTCTGTTTTCCTTTTTTCACTCTTTTGTTTTTTGGCTCACACATTTGTTCTCCTATTATATTTCTCCAGACTCTCCTTTGAGGTGTGTTACATGGTGAGATATGAAGACACTAAGACACAAATCTTATCAGCTTGTGACCATTGTATTGGGTAATTCTACACAGAATATAACCTAGACCGGAATTTTATCTATTTTTGTCTATTACGGGTCTTTTTAGGATGGTTCCTCTTCAATGTGTCTTCTTTACAGATCTAACTTCATAAATTGTCTGACCGTATTCCCCCAAGAAATATATAGATATATTTTCTCAGATAAAAGCAAAACAAAACAAAGCTATCGCAAACAACAAAAGTAATAACAACAAAAGTGTTACCTTGAAACAATCAAATATTGCTTGAAGTATTTTAGACTGATCTTCTTAGTCATGCCTTTTGAAATCTTTCTGAATTTTCTCCAACCACCTGGCTATCTCTATTTTCAAACTGAGGGTTCCCAACTGCACTTATTACAGACTTTCCATCTGTAGTTCAGAGTGTTTTTCAATGGTGTTTTATTTTGTTTTGTTTTTGTTTTGTTTTGTTTTTATTTTTGTTTTTGGAGTCTGGGTTGTCCCTATGAGCATAATTTTAATTTTTTTTTTGCTATGATCTTGTTTCTTTTTCTTCTTTAGTCTCTTATGGGGCTTCACACCCTCCATTATGTATTAATAAAGTAATACATGCAAGTATGACTTTATGTCCTTTTATTTCACTATCCCACTGTTCTTGTTCTGAAAGTAAAATTCAACTTGCTTTTTAGAACGAATGTGGTTTCTTATTGATGTTCTGAGCAAACCTGAACTCTCTCTAATCAGAGAATTAAGCTTCATAATCATTATTAATGATTTTATGTGTATTTTTTTCCTCCACCTTCACCTAAGAAGAATAATATCTCAATCAAAAGAGTCTCTGCTTTTTAGCTGGCTGACAAAAACAATCACTCTATGATGATGGCTGCAATACCCAGGTGTCTAAAATCAAAAGCCTTTGTCAGGGCTTAATTAACCATGATGAACCAACTTGAAGTTGTTCTAGAAGTCAGTAGCACGCCACATGAATCTAAAGTTAGAATCTTTTGTTTTTTCTTCATTCTTAGGTGAAATTCTATACATCTACAGAGCAACAACAATTGAAGCAATGCTTTAGTGCATTAAAATTTAAAAGTGGTGATAGATTGCAAATTAGCCACATTTCTTTACTTCTTTATACTTTGATTTTGTAGTTTTTCTCACTAGAGTGATATATTTTATTTGTCTTCTTTTTGAACTCAGACTTATCTTACAACTTATTTTAGCTACTAGAATGCTGCAGTATTAATGATGTATCATGTCTGAGTCTTGACCTCCAGAGAGCAATGTCTTGTTTGCTTGGACCCTTGCCTCTACCATGAAAACAACTCTGCTTACTCGAGGGATGGAGGAGATGTGTCTAAGAGAAATGAGGCTATTATGGCCCAGCCAATAGTCAGCCTATCCCCACACATGTGGGAGACCCTAGTCAAAATCAGTACAGAGTCTGCCTGATTCATACCTGCTATAGACCTATGACTGAGAATAGAGTGACCTCCCAGCTGACCTCCTAAAATCCTATACATTCCTATTAAACCTAAATAGTTACTGTTTCAGCCAATGACTTTTGAGTAGTTTGTTAACACAGAAATGTGATGACAGTTGATAACTGACACAGAGGTTTGTGCACTGGAACTCTGCTCTGCAAGGAATTGATATGCCCATTGCAATTTCAGCTTTGGAACTACAGCCCTGGTTGAAAACAGAATGTAGTAATTTTGTTCAGTAATACCTTAAAACCCTATATACAGAAGCTTGCCAATTTTGATGTGAGCCTTAATTGAAATTAAATGACTACCTGTCTCAGCCTCATCGTCAATGCGAGAAAAGGCCAGGTTGTGTCAGGAGTATAGTCCCATCCATGCTTGATTTACCACCAGGTAATAGTCCCTATTCCTAAAGCATGTACCTATTGAAACCAGATTCCAGGCTGCAGAAACCTACCATTACATCACAAAAGTATTTTATTCTTTCTATGTGTTGCTTGGTCCCCTAATTTTCTGCTTTATCACTCTGTAATTTCTTTTGCCATGTTTTAGACATTTTGAGTCAGACTAAATAATCATACCTCTTATGAGTGCTGAGTCAATAGAAAATATGAGCAGGAGACAGGCAGGAATTAAGGTATGTCTAGATTGGATAATGTAGTTTGAACTAGAGGCCAAAATCCAGCTTTGTACACTTTTCTGTGTAAGTTGAATTTATGCACTCATTCTGTCACTAGCAGAATATTTGGCTTCCTTTACAGTCAGGGAAGGAAGTTAATACAAAGGAAGAAGTTAATATACAGGAAGAGGCAGAGGGAACATGTACTACTTGCCAGTAGGCACTTCATAGAGAAAACAAAAAGAATAGTTGAGCAATGACCTTCAATATATTAACCTAGTTAAATTACACAATGGAAGTAGGAACTTGCAAGTTACAGCCACATTTCCTTCTGTGAATAGAGAGCATGAGCTGAAAGAGACTGAACACTTTTCTTTGAGCATGTAGTGCAAATCCTTTTTTGTCCATGAGACATATGTTGTAGGAGGAAAATATTTTTTTCCCTTACAAATGGTAACTTTTATTAATGATAATAATGATTCCTAATATTTTTGTTCTAAAGTGGTATATCTCAAATGGTGCAGAATCTAAATTGCCAAGCCTCTCATTAGATTCTCATTATGTTACACAAAACATGGTAATGATATCGGGCATAAAGTAATATTTTATTGTAAAATATAATCTAATAATTTGCAGTCAGGACATGCAGAAAGCCAATACATGGGTGTGGAAATGATTAGTGCTGTGTACTGGGCATGGATTACATTCCCTTTAAGTTGAGTATATTTGCTTTGATCAATAAAATGTGAGAGGAGGTGATATGGATTACTTCCTGGCTCAAGCCTTTTAGAACAATGTGTGATTCACTAGATCCCTTCTCATTCTTTGAGACTCCTTAAGACATCTGAAAATGTAGAATTTCCATCAGCTATGGTCCCTGATAGAGTAAGTTCTCCTAATGAACAACACTAAGCATGCAACATGAGTAAAAACAAACCTTTGTTTAAACCATGGACATTTCAGGATTATTTGTTACTTTAGCATAACCTCCCTTGTCATGTTTGTTGTTGTTGTTGTTTGTTTTGTTTTGTTTTTTAATTCCATAAAAAATACCTACAGGCGGTACAGTAACCGATACCACAGGTTCTCATTATGTTAGTACTCGCTTTTGGTGGTTGTAGATTTTTGTTACTAGCAGCTAGCATGATGACATTCTGTAATTTTCAGTGGAGAGGTAGGTGTAAAACTGTAGTCTTGAAGTAAGTTGGAAGGGAGACAATGTACTGAATAAGCATTTAACTCTGAAAAAATATATTGAAAAAGAGCATATTTGTTCCTATTATTGTTGACTGAATTTAACAAGGAATTACAGAGAAGAAGTAAACCCAGAAATTGCCGTCATTGTCTCAGATGTTGGTATAAAAGAGAAAAAAAGAGATTTCTGAAATGTGGGCACTTGTAGAAGTCGAAAGGTAACTGCTTCTTAAACCCAAATAGTAAAAGATAAAATGAGGAAATTCTTTGACCATGAAAGAGAAAATCTCAGCCACAAGGCAGTACTTAAATCAAGAAGAATGGCTGATACATCCATTTTGTTAGAATCTCTAAATCAACTAAGATGTCTCAGTGTAAAGGCCCAACTAGGAGGGTAGTTTTAATCAATCTTTTTAATTAGAAGAAAATAGCTTAAGGAAAATAGACTAAATGTATGATTCTTTCACTAAGGTCCGATAGATTGCAGAGAACTATGTTCAATTTGAGAAATAAAGAGTCAAAGGGGATGAGAAAGCAAAGAGGTGTTAGAAACGTCTAAGAAGTCTAGAAAAGATTGTGTGTACTACAGGAACACCTCAGAGATATTGCCAATTTGGCTCCAGACCACTGCAATAAAATAAATATCACAATAAAGGGAGTCAAAAATTTTTTTTGAATTTCCATTGCATGCAAAAATAATGTTTACATTATATTGTAGTCTATTAAGTGTGCAATAGCATTATGTTAAAAAATAATTTACTTACTTTCATTAAAAATACTTTACTGCTAGAAAAACGACAACCATCATCTGAGATTTCAGTGAGCCCTAATCTTTCTGCTGGTGGAGGGCCTTGTCTCAGAGTCAATGGCTGCTGACTGAACAGGGCAGTGGTTGCTGAAGGCTGGGATGGCTCGGGCAATGCCTTAAAATAAGATGATGAACTTTGCTGTATCAATTGACTCTTTATGAGTGATTTTTCTGTAGCATGTGATGTTGTTTTATAGCATTTTACCCACACTAGAACTTTTTCCAAAATTTCAGTCAGTCTTCTCAAACCCTGGTGCTGTTTTATCAGCTAAGTTTATGTTGTATTCTGAATCCACAGTCATCATAACATTTTCACCAGGAGAAGATCCCATCTCAAGAAACCACTTTCTTTGCTCATCCGTAAGAAACGACACCTTATTCATTCAAGTTTAATCATTAGATTATACCAATTCAGTTACATTTTCAGGATCCACTTCTAATTCTAGGTATCTTGTTATTTCCATCTGCAGTGACTTCCTCCACTGAAGTCTTGAAACCCTCAAAGTCATCTGTGAGGGTTGGGGTGAACTTCTCTCAAACTCCTGTTAAGGTTGATACTTTGACCTCTTCCCATGAATCATAAATGTTCTTAACTGTATCTAGAATTGTGAACTTTTCCACAAGGTTTTCAAGTTTCTTTTCCCATATCCATCAGAAGAATCACTTACTATGGCAGCTATATATAGCCTTACAAAATGTATTTCTTAAATAATAAGACTTGAAAGTAAAAATAACTCCTTGATCCACAGACTGCAAAATGGATGTTGTATTAGCAGGCATGAAAACAACATTAATCTCATTGTACATCTCCATCAAAGCTCTTGGGTGACCAGGGGCATTGTCAATGAGTAGGAATATTTTGGAAAGTATCATTTTTTTTTTTTGCAGTAGCTCTCGACAGTGAGCTTCAAATATTTAGTAAACCATGTTGTAAACAGATGTGCTGTCATCTGGGCTTTGGTGTTCCATTTACAGAACACAAGCAGAATAGATTTAACATAATTCTTATGGGCCCTAGGATTTTTGAATGGTAAACAAGCATTGACTTCAACTTAAAGTCAGCAGCTGCATTAGCCCCAGACAAGAGAGACAGCTTGTCTTTCAAGCTTTGAAACCAGGAATTATCTTTTCCTCTTTATAAAAGTCCTAGATGGCATCTTCTTCCAGTAGAAATCTATTTCATCTACATTGAAAATCTGTTGTTTAGAGTTGCCATCTTCATTGATTTTCTTAGCTAGATCTTCTGGACAACTTGCTGCAGCTTCTATATCAACACTTGCTTCTTCACCTTGCATTTTTAGGTTATGGTGATGACTTTCCTTAAATTTAGCTTCAAATTTTACTTCTGCAGTTTCCTCTCCTTTCTCAGCCTTCACAAAACTGAAATTTGGGGACTTGTTCTGGATCAGGTTTTGGCCTAACAGAATGTTGTGGCTGGTTTGACTTTCTGTCCAGACCACTACAACTTTCTCCATATCATCAGTAAGGCTGTTTTGCTTTCTTACAATTTATCTTCAGTGAAGTATCACTTTTTTTAAAGTTTTTATTTAAATTCCAATTAGTTAACATATAGTGTATTATTAGTTTCAGTGGTACAATTCAGTTGTACAATTCAGTTCCACACTTCCTCACAACATTTGATTCTAGTCCTTAATCTCCATCACTTATTTAACCCTTCCCCCTACCTCCCTTATGTTAGCAACCAGTTGGTTCTGTATAGTTAAGATTCTGTTTCTTGGTTTGGCTCTCTCTGTCTCTCTTTTTCCTTTTGCTTGTTTGTTTTGTGTCTTAACTTCTACATATGAGTGAAATAATATGGTATTTGTCTTTCTCTGACTGACTTATTTTGGTTAGCACAATATTCTCTGCCTCAATCCACGTTGCAAATGGTAAAATTTCTTTCTTTTTATGGCTGAGTAATATTCCATTTTGTGTGTGTGTGTGTGTGTGTGTGTGTGTGTGTGTATCACCTCTTTTTTTTATCCATTCATTAGTTGATGGAAACTATTTCCATATTTTGGCTATTGCAGATAATGCTGCTATAAACATCAGAGTACATGTACCCCTTTGAATTAGTTTTTTTTTGTTATTCTTTGAGTAAAAATCTAGGAGAGCAAATGTTGGATCCCAGGGTAGTTCTATTCTTAATTTTTGATGAACATCCATATTGTTTTCAGAGTGGGTACACCAATTTTCATTCACACCAACAGTGCAAGAAGTTATCCTTTCTCCTGATCCTCACAAAACCTGTTGTTTCTGGTGTTGATTTTAGGCATTCTGACAGGTGTGAGGTGATATCTCATTGTAGTTTTGATTTGTATTTCCATGGTAATCATTTAGGTTGAGCATCTTTTCATGTGTCTGTTGCCAATCTATATATGTTCTTTGGAAAAATGTCTATTCAAATCTTCTACCCATTATTTAATTGGATTATTCGTTTTTTTTGGGTGTTGACTTTTATAAGTTCTTTATATATTTAAGACACTAACCCTTTATCAGTAATGTCATTTGCAAATATCTTCTCCTATTCTGTAGGTTGCTTTTTAGTTTTGTTGATTATTTCCTTCAGTGTGCAGAAGCTTTTTATCTTGGTGAAATTCCAATATTCATGTTTACTTTTTCTTTCCCTTCTTCCAGATGATAGATCCAGTGAGAAGTTGCTATGTCTATGTCAAAGACATTATTGACCCTGTTCTCTTCTAGGATTTTGATCATTTCTTGTCTCACATTTAGGTCTTTCATCTATTTTGAATTTATTTTTGTGTATGGTATAAGAAAGTGATCCAGTTTCATTCTTTTGCACATTGCTGTGCAGTTGGTTCCCAACACCATTTGAAGAGACTGTCCTTTTCCCATTGGATACTCTTTGCTGCTTTGTCAAATATTAATTGACCATAAAGTTGTGGATTCATTTCTGGGTTTTCTGCTTAATGATCTATATGTCTATTTTTGTGCCAGTATCATAGTGTTTTGATCACTACATCTCTGTAGTATAACTTGAAGTCAGGAATTGTGATGCCTCCAGCTTTATTTTTCTTTTTCAAGGTTACTTTGTCATTCCATACAGATTTTAGCATTGTTTGTTCTCGCTCTGTGAAAAATGCTGTTTGTATTTGGATAAGTATTGCATTAAATGTGTAAATTATTTTGCAAGTATAGACATTTTAATAATATTTTTCTTCTAATCCATGGATGGATTGTCTTTCCATTTCTTTGTTCTATCTTCAATTTGTTTCATCAGTGTTTTTTATAGTTTTCAGTGTACAGATCTTTCACCTCTTTGGTTAGGTTTATTCCTAGGTATCTTATTGTTTTCAGTGCAGTTGTAGATGAGACTGATTCCTTAATTTCTCTTTCTGCTGCTTCACTATTAGTGTATATAAATGCAGCAGATTTCTGTATGTTGGTTTTCTATCCTATAACTGTACTGACTTCTAGCAGTTTTTTGGTGGAGTCTTTCAGGTTTTCTATATAGCGTATCATGTCATCTGCAAATAGTGAAAGTTTGGCTTCTTCCTTGCCAATTTGGATGACTTTTATTTCTGTGTGTGTGTGTGTGTGTGTGTGTGTGTGTGTGTTTGATTGTTGTGGCTAGGAGTTCCAGTACTATGTTAAATAACAGTGGTGAGATTTGGACATCTCCATCTTGTTTCTGATCATAGAGGAAAAGATCTCAATCATTCCCCATTGAGTATGATGTTAGCTGTTAGTATGATGTTTTCATATATAGCCTTTACTATGTTGAGGTATATTCCCTCTAAACCTACTTTTTTGAGGGTTTTTTTTTTATCATGAATAGATGTTATACTTTGTCAAATCCTTTTTCTGCATCTATTGAAATGATCATATGGTTCTTATCCTTTCTTTAATTAGTGTGATGTATTATGTTGATTGATTTGTGAATATTGAGCCACCCTGGAAACCTAGAAATAAATCCCACTTGATCATGGTAAAGAATTTTTTAAATGTATTGTTGCATTCAGTTTGCTGAATTTTTTCTGTTTGAAAAAATTGAGAATTTATAAGCTGTGTTCATGAGGGACATTGGTGTGTAGTTCTTTTTTTTTTTAATGGAGTCTTTATCTGGTTTTGGTATCAGGGTAATGCTGGCCTCATAGAAAGGATTTGAAAGCTTTCCTGCCTCTTCATGTTTTGGAATAGTTTGAGAAGAATAGGTATTAACTCTTATTTAAATGTTTGGTAGAATTCCCCTGGGAAACCATCTGGACTTTTGCTTGTTGGGAGCTTTTTGATTACTGATTCAATTTCCTTTCTGGATAATGGTTTGTTCAAGTTTTCTATTTTTTCCTGTTTCAGTTTTGGTAGTTTATATGTTTCTAGGAGTTTACAATGGAGTATCACTTTTAATTTCCTTCAAGAACTTTCCTTTAGTATTCACACCTGGACTAAGTGTTTGGCACAAGAGGCCTAGCTTTTGACCTATCGTGGCTTTGGCACATCTTCTTCACTAAGCTTAATTATTTATAGCTTTTGATTTAAAGTAAGAGAAATATGGGTCTTCCTTTCACTTCAACACTTAGAGGCCATTGTAGGGTTATTAACTGGTCTTACTTTAATATTGTATCTCAGGGAATAGGGTGTCTGAAGGACAATGGGAAAAACAGGGGAACACCTGTTTGGTGGAGCAGTCAGAACACACACAACATTTATCATAAATTTCGCTGTGTTATATGGGTTCAGTTCATGATGCCCCCAAACAATCACAACATCAAAGAGCACTGATTGTAGATCACATAAAAGATGTAGTAATAATGAAGAGTTTAAAATATTGTGAGAATTAACAAAATGTGACACAGAGACAGAAAGTGAGCAAATGCTATTAGAAAAATGATGCCAGTACACTTACTTGATATAGAGTTACCACAAAATTTCAACTTATAAAACATGAAATATCTGTGAAGTGCAGGAAATAGAACTGCGATCAAATGAGGTATGCCTGTAACTGGCACATGTGATAGATTAGATTCCCTAAATAAGAAGACTTTGAAGCTTTTAAGAGGATTGTACTGTCAAAAAAAACATGACATACTTTAAGAAACTTTAAAATTATTTCTTCAAAGCTTAAAATAATGATTAGATCCCTAGCATTCTCTAAGTAGGCTATGAAGCCTATTGAGCCTACAAAGATGACATTTCCCCCCCTAATGCCCAATATATGTGTCTAAGTAGAATAATATAATTGAAACACAGTGAAACCTTGGATTGTGAGTAACTTGGTCTGTGAGTGTTGCAGAAGATGAGCAAACATTTGTAATAAATTTTAACTTGATAAATGAGTGATGTCTTGCAATATGAGTATTACATGGTGCTGAATGTTACATGATCACACCTGAGCCAATCGTTCTTGAAATTTGCTTTGATATACAAGTGCTTTGATATACAGGCATTTCCAGAACAAATTATGTTCACAAACCAAAGTTTTAGTAATCCCTCAGAGGAGAGAAGCGAAGATGAAATAAAACAATGGATGGAAACTTCCTCCCAAGGAACAGAATTATGAGCTAATTAAGAAATGTTTTTCATGTAAAGTAGGAAGTCCTTTAATGTCTTCTGAGAGAGATTTCAGAATGTTACAAGTGGCTATTGGGCATATTTTCTACTCTTCCATTTTTCAAGTTGAAATGTTCATTGCAGTGATAAATACAGCGTTCCTTAATTGTATATTATGTGCATGGGATACACTTATTATTTCTTTTAGATCTCCAGATCAAAAAACATGAATGTTTGATCCCTTCCTCACACCATATATGAAAATAGCTTCTTTGTGGAGTAAATATCCAAACTTTAAAAGCATTTTTATTTATATTGAGAGCCCCACTTTTATTTCCTCCAAAATTCTCTAACAAAAACTCAATTCTGGATATTTTAGGTGGAACATTTTGAGGGCAGGGGTCAAAAGGGTGAACAATATTAAGATTAATGTTGCTTGCTTACGGTAGTGGCATGAGTGATGTGGTACAGAAAAAAATACTACTCTCTGGTGTTGATCCTAGCTCTTTTAGTTGCCTAAATTCATCAATCATTGTTTAAATTCACCAGCTAATTTCCAGTTGGGTAAAAAAAGAAGTTACCCTAGATATTGCATCATTAAGTACACATGGATTAGAATAAAGGGATGCATGATATATATTTAGGCATTTAATATTAAACACCAAAAAGATCTGACTGGTAGATGATTGAATTCATGCTTCATTTATTCCCATAGCTGAAGATGAATTAACATAGGAGAATGTTTAGAAATACAATATAAACCATGACGTAGTTATACAGAAGCCATATAGGAAAAAAAGAGTAAACTTGTAAACATTGTGCTAATGACTCACACACAAATGCAGCTTTATACTATAAATGGCTGTTTTCAGAAAAATCAACCTTGTAGAGGAACATGCTTTGATTGCCTGAAGCTAAATTATCTGCACAGCTCAGGGAAAAAATAAAGTAACATTTTGTAGGTATCAGCATAATTTCTGGCATGTTAATCTGGATCTGAGGCTTGAAAAATGTCATTCAATTCTCTGTTGGGGGTTATGATAGCCATTAACAGAAACATGTTTAGATTAGACAAACCAGAGGACAAGAGTGTACAGTACATTGAAAAAGAGTCTGGCAATATTTCCATAAATAGAAGGAAGGTAAAATATTTTGAGTGTAAACCATTCTGTTATTAGGTTCCTATAATACTATTTTTTTTCTTTCAGGAGTTTGGAGGAATTTCTAAAACTTTTTTTTTTTTTTTAAGAATAAAAGTTTATCCAGCATTTAGATACATAATCAAGTTCATCTGACGACTCACACCCTGCACTTTCAATTCCATTTGTCCCTATTCTTGTCCTTTCTTTCTTTTCCAATGTCAGTTATTCTCTTCCTCCTGGAAAATTCCCATTATTATATAACTATGTGACAATATATTTTTTTATATATAAAAAGAGAGAGAGAGTGACAGAGAGAGAGAGAGAGAGAGAGAGAGAGAGAGGAGACAGAGAGAGGAGACAGAGGGGAAGAGGGGCAGAAGGGAAGAGAGAGAGAATCTTAAGTAGACTCCACGCTGAGCATGGAGCCTGACACAAACTGTGAGATCATGATCTGAGCCAAAATCAAGAGTCAGGCACTTAACCAACTGAGCCACCCAACAAAAAGATTATGTTATAATATTTTAACAAACATTGAAAATACCCCTTTAGCTACTTCCCCATTTCTCTTCTCACCTTTATGGTAAAATTCCCCGAAATGTTTACGGTTGGTATCACCACTTTCCTGAATCCGTCTAGGTTTTCATGTCTATCCATGCACAAAAACTTCTGGTTTCAAGATCATCAATAGCTTCTATGTTGTTAAATTTACTGATAAATTTTAAAACCTCATGTAACTGGACCTATTAGGGGCATTTGACCAAAATGACTATCATAACTCTCCCTTGAGATCTCTTGTTTCTCCTTCCATGTTACTGAAGACTCTCTTAAAAGAGATACTAAAGTATCCTTTCTCATGTCTCTTCATTGTCCTGACTTTTAAATATTAGGATGCCAAAAACCTCAATCCTCAAACATCATTTCTTTAACAATAGGAATTTTCTAACTGATCTCGATCAATGATGTGCACATATATGTCATCTGTATGTTGATGACTCCCAAATTTATGTCCTCGGTACTAATTCTTCTGTAAACTTCAAACACATAAATTGCACTCGCATCCTTCTAGCCATCTCAAACTTAATGTATCTGAAAAAATTCTTGATTTCAGTAGGAAATCATACTCAGTCATCCTCACTCTAAAAATAGCAGCTCCATTCTTTCAGTTACACGGGCCAAAACCCTAGAGCAAGACATAACTACACTTTCTTTCATGCACCAGCATGAACTATTGGTTTTATCCTTAAAATATATCCAAAACCTAACTCACCATCATTTCTCATTCCAATTACTGCAATACTAACTTTTCAACTTCCACTCTTCTGTACCTACATGCTTGTTACCTATAATTGTGATGCATTCAATCACTTCTTTCTCTGAAAGGAAGGAAAAAATATGTGTGATTCAACCCCTGACTTCTACAGGTCTTTGTTCAAATGGCTCACCATCAGGAAGAAACTTCCTTCCTCCTTTCTATAAAACAGCACCTTGTTTACTATTACTCTTATCTCCTTACACTGCTAAAATCTCCTGAATAGTACCTTTTTACTTCCTGTAGTGCAATTAATTCATTTTTTCATTCATTCATTCATTCATTCATTCACTTTTTGTCTGTCATACTTCACTAAAATGTAGACTCCACAAGAGAGGTAATTTGTTAGTTTTATCCATTGTTGTGCCTGAAACACTGACTGGCAAATGACAAGTGTTCAATAAATAACTGTTGAACAGATCTCAATCTTATCTTGACTTCTAGTGATTCTCAGGAGTGTCTAGTCACACACAATAATAGCTGAAATTATACTTAATTTGAAGATATTTGTTTTAGCTCTAAACATCACTTAAAGTCCAACTGCCATAGCCCATATCTCTCTTTAGTGTTATGTTTGCACTTGTAATTTTGTACTCTGCCGAAAAGAGTTCACTCGGAATGGAGAGAATAAGGTGACCCTATAGAGCCAGTCATATAAACCAAACTGAATGATCACTAGGTTGGTATGTTGCAAGCAGATCATAGTAAAACCACAAAAGAGATGTCTGCAACAGTAAAGTATGCCAAACTTCTCTTTCTGACTTTTGTTGGGTGAACAAAATGATCAGTTACTATAAAAAGAGAGAATTCGTTTTAAGAGGCTTCAAAGCCTCTGCTAAATTAAACTTTTGCAAATATTCCCTTGTAGAGGAGTGTAATATTGGTGTCTTAGTGTAAATATATCTTCTATTGATTTTAAGATGAATATACAATTGATCAAAATCAGTGACCTAGTTTCTTTCTGAATGTTACTTATTCAAAAATTTTCTCTCTCTCCTCTCTCTGCCCCTCTCCTCCTTATGCTTGCTCACTCTCTCAAAATAAATAAATAAACTTTATTAAAAATAAATTGAAGGATCAAAGGAAAAAATAAAATAGAAATCATAAGAAATAAAAGATACTGAATAAGATCAGATATCACAAGAAATATAAATTAATTAAATTTGATTGTTAAAAGACAGAAATGACCATATGTGTTAAAAAAGTTCAGTTATGTGGACTACAAATAGGCTCACCTAAAACATAATGATGTAGAAATATTGAAATAAAGAGCTAATAAATACATCCCAAAAATACTAATCAAAAGAAAAGAACTATAATAATTATATTACTTTCAGGAAAAATAGATCTTAAAGAGAAAGGCAATTATTAAAAATAAAGGTCATTATGCAATTATAAAAGAGGCCAGAACTACATGAAAAGCCTAAATCTGAAGACATGAAAACATAGCTATGTGTGTGTGTGTGTGTGTGTGTGTGTGTGTGTTCGTGTGTGTGACACGTATAAGTAGTGTGTATACCTATAGTTTGAATTAGAAGGAGAAATTTACAAAGTTGAGATCATGTTGGGAGATGTAAATAAACTATGTCTGAAGTTTAGAAATCAAATAAACTAAAAGAATATTTTAGTTAGGAACCACATGAACATAATTAGCAAATCTGACAAAATAGCAAATAGAGTAAAATTATTTTTAGGCACACATGACATAATTATAAAATTGACTAAGTAACAGCCACAAAAAGTCTCAAATATAGTAAAGAATTTAGAGCATAGAAAACATATTCTCAAACCACAATGGAATGAAATAAAAAATCAATTAACAACAAAAAACAAAAAAAAAACAATAACAAAAATAGCATAAGACATTTAAAAATCTGAACAATTTATTGTTGAAGGATAAGTCATGAGGTCAAGCAGAAAACATTTATAATTGAGTATCTACAAACTAAGCATGAAGACTGTTTTGAAGGAGACGCAGCAAGGATATGTGTACTAGCCTTAATAGACATCATGAGCTTCATAGTGCAGGACAGTCAAGGAAGACAATGGCATAGAATAATGAACAGGGTTGCCTGGTTGGCTCAGTTGGTTAGGCATCCGACTTCGACTCAGGTCGCGATCTCATGGTTCGTGAGTTCGAGTTCCGTGTCAGGGTCTGTGCTGACAGCTTGGAGCCTGGAGCCTGATTTGGAGTCTCTGTCTCCCCCTCTCTCTGCCCTACCCCTGCTTGCACTCTCTGTCTCTCTTTCTCTCAAAAAATAAATAAACATAAAAATATTTTAAAGATTAAAGAATAATGAACATAATATATGGAACTTGGAATGGCAAAAATACAAATAATTGGGAATTAATAAGAAATGAAGTGGAGAAAGAATGGCAAAAATACAATTAGATCCCTACCATATACTACATATTTAAAACCCTAAATTTGAAAAGCTAAACTTTAAAATTATTAGTGAAAATTATCAAAGAATAATCATACTATATCTGCTTTCTGTCAAGGTAAAGGAGAATACTTTAAATAAGACACAAAAGCACAAAATGCAATAGGAAATATTTCAATGAGTAATTGAGTTCATTAACATTAAAAATCTCTATACACCTAGGTTCAAAAAACAAAGACAAACTGCAGATTTGGACAAAATATAATGATTAAATCACAAAGGAAAACCTTATGGAAATCTCATAAGACTGGGCAGAGACCACAAACTGACAAACCACAGAAGAAAAACCTGGAAGTCTCGTATGTTATGAAAATACAGCTAATTTTACTACTGTTCACTTACAAATTAAAATAGCAATGATAATATCATTTTATACCTATTAAGTTGGTGAAGTTGTTAATTTGCTAAAACTAAGTGTTGATAAGATAAGAAAATAAGACACTCAGAGAACTGGTAAGGATTTAAATTAGAATAACTATTTTGGAGAGCAATTTGACATTGCAAAAACCACAGATAGTACTTTATTTCATTGTAGAAATCTTTCTCTCTGTATAAATTCCCTTTCTGTTTCTCTTTCTCTGTCTGTCTCTGTCTTTTTATCTCTATCTATACACATACTCACACATGAATTCTGGTTTATGTTCACATGAAGACTTAGAATATTGCAGCACTTTACCAAGTAAAAGAATTACAAACAATATATAGGTAATAGGCCAATGGAGAGATAAGCTGTGGTTTAGTCATGTAATTGAATACTATGAATGGGTTAAAATAAAGTAGATGTACAAGTTTCATGGAAACCTTAAAATAATAATGTTCATTGGAAAAGGAAGTTAGAATGATAAGAATTGTATAACAGAGTCATGATTAAAATAAATATACTATATATTGATTATAGATACATGCATGTCTGTAGTGATTTGAATGAAACAACAACTTGAGGTAGAGCTTGTCTCATGGTAAAACAGCAGTAGAAATGGGATGAGTGGTGGCTTTTGTATAGACCTTAAAATTTTGCTCTAAAAAATATGGAGATTTGAAACAAACATGGAGAGATGTTAACATTTGCTAAATCTGATATGAGTGTCTGCTACATTTTTCTAAATGTTTTCTCTAAAATGTTTTGTCATTAAGATGAAAATTTTCCAATGATAATTGAGGTTTATCTGTTTATAAACCTCTATTGTCTTGCCATCTTACAAATACCATTACTATTTGGTCCCAATCTACTTCTCTGAACTGTAGGACACTTTAGCCATGGTCTGAGACCCCCAATTTATACTCAGAGCTAGTCTCTCTTGTGCTTAGTCACCAAATTTGAAGAAGGGGTCCATAATTCCAAGTACTGACATACAGTGTTTGCCATGAGTTTAGGTAACATGACCATTCTTAGGCAGTACCAGGGATACACTGTTTGCATTTCTACATTGCCGTTATTTTTGTCTTGATTAAGTGATTAAGGCAAAAGACTGTTGATCTTAAAAGATGAGGGATGTTGGAATTCATGCCACCTAAAAACATAGATAGCAACCAGTGTCCTTTAGACTCCTCTAGGGCTTGGGTGCAAGCCAACAAACAGATACTTCCCCAAGAAACACATACCATCAGTTGTGAAATTTAAAAATAATTATCAGACACTCTTATCCTATAATGGCATAGTCACATGTTTCAATTTGCATGTTTCAATTTGATCTTTTGTATTGACTTTTTTTCAGTCACTTATCCCCAGTCGTTCTTGATTCATTTGTGCTTCAAGTTTGATTAAAATCACGTATTCATCAGGATTTAAAACTTTCGTACTTGTTTAATCCTAGAATTTTTAATGGTTTGAAAACAAT
This sequence comes from Panthera uncia, assembly GCF_023721935.1. Lineage (NCBI taxonomy): Eukaryota > Metazoa > Chordata > Mammalia > Carnivora > Felidae > Panthera > Panthera uncia. The sequence goes on from NW_026058536.1 coordinate 102,660, forward strand.
GTAATCACACATATACACACATACTCTGGTTATATTAATATTTATTACAGTCCTGTAAGAAATATTTACTTTTTCAAATTATCCCTAACAAAACTGTCAAAGCAATAACACCTTTCTGAGACTATCGAATGTGAAAGGAAGCAAAAAAAAATTCCATCTACTTATAAAGCTGTTTGTCTACTTAAAATATTTAGATGCAAAGTGGCAGTTCATTCATTTAAGATGTCTCACCTCAGTGAATAATTTAGTGACTTCAGGATTTGTTTACCTTTCTAATATTGCATAAATATAATGAGAGATATGAGTAGGATTAAATATGCTATTTTAATTTAGTTTACTGGCTTACAGTGGACTTTCAACCCTCCAAAACAAATATTTATACCTTTCTCATGATAGCAAATCTTTAAAATGTTTTATTTTATGGGAAGCACTTTAAAAATGTGTCTGTGATGTGGCCAATTATATAATATACTTTTGAATATTTAGAACATTAAAATGCATTTTATCTAATCTCTTTCAGATTTTAATTTGAAAAACATCAGTGTTTCTTTTTATTTTTTTATATTTGAGATAATGATATGATATAGATAGGCTATGAAATTTTGCCCACAATAAAGCTGATGTTCTTAAGTGAATATTCAGACTCCAGACTCTTTAAGTCATTATAACATATCTTTTTCCCAGTTCTAATTTCAGGTGGTGATAGATTAATTTAATTTAGTTTCTAGACCTGGCAGGGAGATAGCATGGAGACACGTGCCATAAGTTACTCACCCTGTGGAGATAACAAATGGCTCATTAAGTATAGCATATTTAATTATGGAATTATAGAGTGGAAGAGATTTTTGAGGGCTTCTAGTTTAACCTTTCTTCCAATCTAAGAACTTTTGTCAACATGCCAGATGGATGGCTATTTAGCCACTATTTAAACATGTGCAGCATTGAAGATTCCACAGCTTTTAAGGGAAACCTATTACATTTGGGACTAGGAGAATGATGAGAAAATTCTTGCTCATATATACCTAACAGATGCTCTTTTAAAATTCAGTCTCTTGGCCCCTGTTGTACAGCACAGTATCCATTAGTTACTTATTATACTTGACAATCTTTTGGATGTTTTAGTCTGCTATAATGTCTCTTTATCTATTCTCCAAATTAAGTCCTGAAAATTGGTTAGTGAAAATAATGTGTTTGATTACATAATGATGAAATATAAATAAAAAGAGAGAAGCATAACCAGGAAAAATAAGTGTTTATTAGATCAGTACAACAACGGGAAGGACATAAACAGAAAACCTATGTGCCATGATGGTTTCTATGTTTCATCTTCAATTTGGGTTCTGTACTTCCTAGTAATCAAAGTGAAAATGGATGATATGGTCACTTACATAAAGTTCCTCTATAGAGTTCCACAGGTTTTTCACTGACATACATTTTGAAAGGATATATTATGTGGTAATTCATATGTGGTTCTCAGTGTTTTAATGGCCAAATATCTTCAATTAAATTCTTTCAGCACAGTATCATTATTGTTGCTATGGTGTTTGTGTCTAGAACTTTCACAAACCTCTGACATATTCAGAGAAAAAAATTGGAATGTGTCATTCATTTTCATGTGAATTATGAAATTAGAAAACATGGGCAGTCGACCCTACATTTAATGAATCTTGTCAGGCTGTCTGATATTTCCACAACATAGGCTGCAAGGATCTGTTATTCCCCAGATAAGCCATGTCAAGAAATAGGCTTGGTCATCTCTGAAAGACTCAATAGGGAGTTATTGGCTACTGAGATGTGTTGCCTTCTCATAGGAGTCCTAATAGGATTCCTGCTGCTTGGCACAGCTTATATATCTTCATTAGTGCAGCACTGCGTGCACATTGTACTTCAGAAGCCTCAGTGTTTTCACAGGGCTGAAAATGCTAATTCCCCAAGTTCATTCCAGGGCTATCAAATTCAAAATTATTTTTCTCTCATTTTATTTTTATCCCTACCATGAGGTCAAAAAATTAAACTGAAAATTGAATGACTTTTTCTTGTCTAGAGCTCAAAAGTGACAAAAATAATTTTCCAAGTATTTGTTAAAGCAAATCCACCATTTCTGCACCAAGTCCGTTCATTAAAGTATGTCTATTCATAACGTGGCTGATTCTGATTGATAGGTAATGCCATCATTTAACAACATCTTCACCGTGCATCTCTTGTAATTGCTGCAAATAGGCAATTCTAGAGGTAAATTATAATCTTTATAACAATAGCTATTAGGAAGCTATTTGTTACACTCTCTCTGATACTCTGTTATCTTGGAAACAGTAAATGAAAATTATTTGATAGAAAATCCTGTTTGATCTAAAGAATGCTGGAAGTCTCAAAAATAGCTTTATATAAAATAGAACAAAAAAGATAAGTTACTCACCACAGCCAAACATAATTATTTTAGAATATTAGATAATGAATTATCTCACTACTTTTATTGTGGAAGACAATGTAAACAATTCAAAATAACCACATTAGCTAGAAAATCAGCTCAGTCGAGTTTTTATAAGAGAACTTTGCCATTTTCTTGTCTGTACTTGTATAGATGGTCTACATGCACGCAAAAGAAGTGGTGTGGAAACTACACAGTTAATGCATCAGTAGAGACAAATTAGAACATTTAGCCTCCAAAGGAAATTGTTTGGTTTTATATTATCTGGTTCGTCTCTAATTTTTCACTGTCTCTTTTGATCAAGTCTTTTTACATGCCTTTTCTTCACGCTAAAGGTAATGAATACTGACTATGTTTTTCCACTTCTCCGCATAAATAAGAATTAAGTACCTAGAGACACTTTCTCATGTTTTCTCATGTTTGTGTCTCATGGTGTTTATTATTATGTCTGATATTTAGTTTTGCAAGAGAAAATGTATTCAAGTCAGTGCTATTATAAATTTTAGCTTGTTAAACAATTGTCAAATACTCGGTTGCGTAGTGTAAATTATTCATGCTAACGTCAAGTAATAACAAGATGGATTCTGCGTCCATTTTCTCGCCTAAGAGGCCTCACCGATGCTCTTCAAGGAGGAATCATGAGATCAGAGGTTAGATAGGAGGGTCAAACACTGTGAGAGTGCTTCTCATTACAAAGTCTCTAGTATTAGGGCGAAACAGATAGGCAGAATTCTAAATTCTTTGCACTGGCTTCTTCATTTCTAGGATTCCCATTGCAGAGAGGATATGTAACCCCAGGAGCCACACTGAAGCCCCTCAGGTACTTGATGGTTTGGAAGCCTTGAGATGAGACACCAGAACATCCAGTGCAGTACAGACTGACAGAGCATCAATGGTGGAAGCATAGTTAGAAATGTACAGTTTTTATATCTGGCAAAACATTAAGAGGTCTGAAAATCAAATCTCTAGAGCAGTACATGGGTTTGGGTTTTTGATAGTTAAAATGGGAAAACAGAATGAATTCACTTTACAATATGTCTTTTAAAAGTTGTATTTACTTCTGGTGTCCTTTGCTTCAAGTAATGAATGCTCTGAACAGGCAGTGAATTAGATGCTTTTAAGAAGAAACATATAGTGCACAGAGCACAATCAGAGCTGTGATAGATAAGTTCAGATCTGTCTAGTGCTCTCAGTTTATTGGTCCCTCAGGGACTGCCTGGGAAGTACCACAGGAAAGATATTTTTAGGCTATAGGCAGTTGAAGTGCTATAGTGAGATCACTTATTAATCTTTAAACAGTACTGTCTGCTATTGTGTATGTGTTTTAGAGTCGAATTTATCTTACTTCCTCCTGCTACTGTAAGATATAAGGTCACATTCATAAATACAATCAAATAGCACCATAACAAAGGGTGAAGAAAAGCCACCAGAAGTACCAAATCTTTGGCCAGTTGTGCACCTATAAATTAAACTGGAGTCCACAATTAGCTAATAAACTGTGTGTGTATGAGTTTGTGTGTGTGTGTGTGTGTGTGTGTGTGTGTGTATCATGCTACTCTAGA